>NW_016157297.1:20926-21855 GCF_001687245.7 Rhagoletis zephyria
CTTTGGAGGCTTTCGCCTTCCCGATGGCTACCCTTACCTCACCGCTGGTGAAAACAAGAGGCGCACAGGGTTTTGACATTTTGCGCAGCCTTCTGGTTACTCGACGTTTGGCTTTATCCACCGGAGGATGCAGAATGAACTGCCGGCTAAAATAGCTCGCGCATCCCTCCGTGTCCGACGAAGCGTGGTCACCAAAGTCTATCTCGACTCTGTCGTCACGCTTCGTCGGGTTGGACAACGACCTCACGGTTGACCAAAGCTTGCTCACACCAGAGGCGAAGTTGCAGGTCTTTAAATGCTCTTCCCATTTCTTCCGCTTATGTACGTTCACAAGTTGCCGAGTCTCCGAATTGAGATCCCTAATACGGGGATTTCCTGGATCGGCCTGACGAAGGTTGTCGCGCTCATCGGCTAGAACAGCCGCTTCTGCAGAAAAGTTCGGACGTGGATCCTTAATAAATCCTGCTGGGATGAAGCGAGCTGCAGCAGCGGTGACAACCCTGCGGAACTTACGTTCACCTACATGAACGTCGGTTGGTATGGGTAGTGCAGTGAAGGCGCCCTCAGTAACATCCGTGAAGCCTTTCCAGTCAGTTTTGGAAAAGTTGACATAAGTCCGGTGATCCACGGAAGCAAAGTCGGCAGGTTTATCAATCGAGATGACTATGGGCAGATGGTCTGATGCTAGAGTCAGCATAGGTCGCCATGATACGCTGTTTATCAGACCAGCGCTGACAATTGTTAGATCTGGCGAGCTGCAGCAGCTGCCCATAATCCTGGTGGGTGCGTCGTCGTTCATTGTGCAGAATGTCGAATCGTCTATCTGCTCAGCCTGATGTATTCCCCTACGATCATTTGACAGGCTTGAGTGCAGGGTGATTATCCTGCCGGGCAGCTGGTGACAGGGGGTATGTATACGTTAAATATTT
>NW_016157297.1:25918-39488 GCF_001687245.7 Rhagoletis zephyria
AGACGATACTGCACGGTGTGGTGCGTGATGAACGCTAAACCTCCACCATTATCTCGCTCGCGATCTCGATGGTGCACGTTGTATCAGGCGCAATTCAACAGGGTTGAATTGCCGTGCAACTTCGTCTCTTGGACCGCAGCTATTAATATTCCATGCCTTCCCATAAAGACAGTTATCTCCTCGACTTGCTCTGGAGTCCGTTACAGTTAAATTGTAGTACCTTTGTGTGCCTTGGGAGACCGATTGTGATGTGTGGTGTTTAAGAGTTGTGTTGCCTGCCGGCACCCTGCTGTACGTGCTGCAAAAGGGGGTGCTGCCTTGTGGTGGTGGTTGGCGGCGTCGCGGGGGAGGGATGTGTCGGGGGCACAGCAGGGGCCCACATAGTCACTCGTCCAATCTCGCGTGTTGCGAAGTCCTGAGCTCGCCCTAAAGTGGCACCAGCCGAGGCAAGAGTTGTACATGACTGATGTCACGTTACGATATATTCTGGACTGACAAACCGAGCAGATTGTCGGAGGAACTAGGAGTTGCCGGCGTCGGTGTGTGGGTGCTATTGTATTTGATTGAGTGTCTATTGTTGTGTTGTGTTGGGATGTGGGTGTGTTGATTGTGTGCTGCCCAGGCGGGTGGTGGTTTGCCGTGGAGGCGATCCGGTTCGCACAGCATGGGGCCACGAACGACGTGGTCCATTTCCGGTGCGCACGTAGGCCCGAGCAGTTAAGGAGGTGACTCCACCCGTCACAGGCATTGCACCTGACCGAGGTGGAGTTTGTATCCAGTCATCTCTGGCATACGCAGCAGGTGTAGATTTCTGGCCCTGGGTTTGATCTATGCCAGCCCTGAGCAGAGGGGTACGGAGAAGATGTAGCCCTAGAATCGAGCAACGTTTGATGGATTTCGCTGACCTAAACGGGTTAGATCGCCGAAGCAACAGCCCTTGGTCGAGTAAAACCCGAGTCATTCCGGTACGTAGAACCGGCTGTCGTGGGAATGGACCCGCATCGTCCAATCCATCGGTGAGAATAATTTTCGTCTATATGAGCTCTTACTTCACGCCCGTAGTAAGCAGGCCACCCGTCATTTTGCAGCCAAAGTCTTCGCCGCAGGTTTAAGGGTACATTTTCTAAAAGAGTTGGAAGCCGTTCCTGAAGGAACTCTAAATAACTGTAAGAGTTGAGCGGTTGCGGCAGTTCCACAGGTCCCAATATCTGTCAATTAAAAATACCGCACCATACATTTATTTTGTGGCGGTACTGCGAACGATCTTGTCTCATTTCGTGAGGATTGTCTATCTGCCAACTTTGGGGGTTATGTAAATTAAAATAACCATCACGTTTGCATGGTGATTCATCGCTCCAAATTATTTTATTAAAAAAGTTGGGATATGATTCATGCATTCGCAACATTTCACGGCAAAATCTAACCCTCGACAGGTAATCTCTTTCTTGTAGAGCCTGAACACGTTGAATGTGGTAGGGATGAAATCGATGGTATTTTGAAGCTTTGTGAACTGTAGTTTTTGGTAGTATTAATAACACAAAGTTCGAAGGGTCCAATTTCACAAAATCCACTTTCACTAATTCCGGTATGTAACATAAAATAATGTCAGGAGCAGGTACTAATGTACGTTTGTACTATTTAGCATGTCATTGGTCGGTAACAACAGCAACTTAAATTTAAATCTATTAAATACATTCTACCGTGTCTCAATCCTTTGCCCACAAAAGCGGCTATAACTTTTTTTTCTATTCGAAACAGTAAGAGTACCACCTTTCTGAAATCTTTATTAAATGAACAATTTTTTTATGTAATGTAAAGTTATAGCTCAGTGCATTTTTTTCACCAGAGATAGTCAAAGTTAGGGAAGAAAATATCAAAAAGTTAAAAATCCGAAAATAGTCATAATTTTATGATGCTTCCTTAATATATTTTAACTACATTGCATTTGAGTATGGAGAAGCAACTATCTGGAAGTATTTTACATAAAAAATTTACTAAGTATAGCCTGGTTTGTAGATGCAGTTAAAGAAAATACATGAAAAGGCACGATTTTTTTTNCATCGGTGAGAATAATTTTCGTCTATATGAGCTCTTACTTCACGCCCGTAGTAAGCAGGCCACCCGTCATTTTGCAGCCAAAGTCTTCGCCGCAGGTTTAAGGGTACATTTTCTAAAAGAGTTGGAAGCCGTTCCTGAAGGAACTCTAAATAACTGTAAGAGTTGAGCGGTTGCGGCAGTTCCACAGGTCCCAATATCTGTCAATTAAAAATACCGCACCATACATTTATTTTGTGGCGGTACTGCGAACGATCTTGTCTCATTTCGTGAGGATTGTCTATCTGCCAACTTTGGGGGTTATGTAAATTAAAATAACCATCACGTTTGCATGGTGATTCATCGCTCCAAATTATTTTATTAAAAAAGTTGGGATATGATTCATGCATTCGCAACATTTCACGGCAAAATCTAACCCTCGACAGGTAATCTCTTTCTTGTAGAGCCTGAACACGTTGAATGTGGTAGGGATGAAATCGATGGTATTTTGAAGCTTTGTGAACTGTAGTTTTTGGTAGTATTAATAACACAAAGTTCGAAGGGTCCAATTTCACAAAATCCACTTTCACTAATTCCGGTATGTAACATAAAATAATGTCAGGAGCAGGTACTAATGTACGTTTGTACTATTTAGCATGTCATTGGTCGGTAACAACAGCAACTTAAATTTAAATCTATTAAATACATTCTACCGTGTCTCAATCCTTTGCCCACAAAAGCGGCTATAACTTTTTTTTCTATTCGAAACAGTAAGAGTACCACCTTTCTGAAATCTTTATTAAATGAACAATTTTTTTATGTAATGTAAAGTTATAGCTCAGTGCATTTTTTTCACCAGAGATAGTCAAAGTTAGGGAAGAAAATATCAAAAAGTTAAAAATCCGAAAATAGTCATAATTTTATGATGCTTCCTTAATATATTTTAACTACATTGCATTTGAGTATGGAGAAGCAACTATCTGGAAGTATTTTACATAAAAAATTTACTAAGTATAGCCTGGTTTGTAGATGCAGTTAAAGAAAATACATGAAAAGGCACGATTTTTTTTTAATTCAAAAAATGTAAATATTTCAAAAGCGGTAACACTTACCTTAAAATTTTTTGTTTATCAGAGAGCTCACCCCCCGCCTACCTTCCCCTAAAGTTTGGCAGGTTACTTCTGGGACACCCTGTATGTAACTAGGTCTACCCCTCCGGCTGAACTATTATTTTTAGAATGTATGTTCTTGTGTAGCTCGTCAAAGGTAATAGCTAGGGCGTGGGCGGGAGTTTGTTCTTTATCAATTGGTAAATGGGAGTTGTGAGAGGGAACTTGGCTTTTGAGTAGGGCTAAGAAGTTCTTGTCGTTGTCACTAGACCACTGCGAATTGTTTGTGTTTTTAAAGTCGCCTCTTAGTGCTTTAACGAATTTCCATGCACTTCTAGTTGAGGGAGGATCTTTCAGTTCGTCTATCTTACTTTCAAAGCTTTTCTGTTTTGCTATTTTAACTTTGTCTTACCACTCTGCTTTGAGCTTGATCAGTTTTTCAAAATTTTCAGGTGATGGTACAGCTTTGCACTTTTTAGACGCAATTTTAAGAAAGCGGAAGGCCTTGTCAAAAGTCTCATCCCACCAAGCTTTTGGGGATCTGTTGGCACTGAGCGTATATGTGGCAGCCTCAATTTCCGTTCGGAACTGATTATGTATGTCATTAAAGTTAGGATCGAAATTGGTTAGTTGTAGATTGGCAAATAGCTTTTTTGGGATAGGAACCTGCGTCCCTGATGCATGACCGCAGTGGACTCAATGAGAATGGGGAAATGGTGACTTCCTCCTAGCCTGATTGGGTCGACCTTCCAGACAAATTGAATGTTACTATTTGTAAATGACAAGTCAAGCACTGACCCATTAGAAGCCAGCATGTCATTTGTGAATGTCGACGAACCGTCATTTAAATGCCAGAAATTATGTTTAAAATAATTTTATGTAGGTTGTTTCCTCGACAAGATTGAATGTGATCCCCCCACGCTCTCGCCCTAGCATTGAAATCTCCCAGAATAAGGACATTGCTAAACTGCTCAAGATATGTAAGGAGTCTCTGAATTTCGCTCTTAAAGTCATTTATTGGAACTGTAAGTGGAAAGTAAACTGCACAGATAATTAAGTTAGGATTGAGGAAATTTAATTTTTGAAATGTAATTTGTTTTTTAAGGACTATGGCGACGCCGCCATATCCATCTTCTCGGTTTTTTTCTATAATATTGTAGTTGATAATGTTTCTGTGTTGTTGCTCATTGGAGGTGAATATTTCACTGAGACATGCAATGTCACAGTTATAATGATTTAAATAGTATTCAAAGTTGGTAATGTTAACTTTTAGTGATTGACAGTTATATTGGCAGATTTTCATATGGTATATTTGAGGGGGATGTCTGTACCCATACTGATCATATCAACCTCGTTTTGTATCGAATTACGCTCAAATTGTTGCTTTAGGGCTGTAACCTTCCCTAGGACTCCTTGCATGTGCTCATTGGCGCATGCACTGTTAATTAACTTGAACAATTCTGACAAGAGTTTTTCCATTTCAGTTACCCTTCCATTCAAGTATTCTGGCTTTTCTAGCACAGAATCTCTGGGTGGTCTTACCCTACTTTCCCTAGTGGCTGGCTGCATTGGAACTGCTTTGTACTTTCTGGAACTGCGGCTGCGTGCCATAGAGCTATACTTGTGCCTAGTAAGTTTTTTGTTAACGTTAGTGTCTCTATTTTGGATATTTTCGTTTTCAGACGCGAGTGGCGGAAAGTCTGAATCCTCTACTTAAAGAAGTTCGAAACGATTTTCAACGGTTCTAATATGGTTAATGGTGCGCTCCTTTTCCCAAGCCGCGCAAGTGAGCTTATCTGTGGAGACATGGTCTGAACTGCCGCATAAAATAAATTTTTTTTTGCAAGAATTTTCGTCACATGTGGTGAGACCACACTTGATGCAACGTTTCTTAGATTTGCAGGCATATTGTGTATGGCCTTTGATTTTGTCAAAAAGAGTTCAACCGCTAGTGATTCTTTCGTTATTCATGTCACCACATTGTGACGAGTCAACTAATACAAGATATACACCAGAAAAGTTTGCTGGGTACAGTGTCGTGTCATTATTAGCATTTGTGCTAACGCTGTTCGCCACCACTGTGTCTACTTGCGGTCCGTTAGTCAAATCCATTAGCGGGCTATCGGTATTCATACCTGTCCCGTTATCTAGTTGTACATCTACACACGTTTCACTTATTTCGCTAGACTTTGCGACCCTAACCTCACTGATTACACCTGAGTCAAAATTGAGTTTACACAGCTCTTGGGATTTCAAATTTTTTTTAATTAAATGGGATTCCGCACTCTTTCTAAGCCGTTCGCCCGTGGCCAAATTGGCACCCGCAAAGGCTTCGAACTCGTCAGCCGATGACGCCCTCGATGACGGGGACGCCATAGGTGTTTTTTGCTGCCGTACGCGGCAGGCTTACTTTTAATTAAAACCAACGCATAGGAATAGTTCACCAAAAAATGTCACAACTTATAATTTAATTTGCAAAACCACTCACCTGCTTTCCTTATCACGACAGGGAAGGTGTTCTTTTAAATCCAAAGTTGACCAAGAGGCGGTCTCAAACGGAGAAACAAACGAGCAAATAAAATTTGCTATAGTATTGCTTTTATGCTCACTTCAACAAGAAAAAAAATTTTTAGGTACAGCACATTCAAATGTGCAAGTGCGCAGAAAAAAGTTGATCCTCAAAATAACTATATGTATGCGCCAAAACACGTCCACAGTCACTCGCTGATCAAAAGGGGAAAAAAGTTTAAGTGCATTCGAAAAGATTTTCTCCGTTCAAGTTTTTTCGCGGAATAAAAGAAATTGCATTCTCCAATCTCAAACGTTAGAGAACGATTCGAAAAACTATCGAGAATCATAGGGATCTCAACAAAAATGGGACATAGTTCTCGACTCGAGAAAATATTAATTCTCTACTCGAATTCTAATGTTGATCTCTAATGGGATTCGAATGTGAAAATCAAACTGTTTTGTTTTTGCTTTGTTAAATAAAATGCTTTGTTTGCGAAATGTGTATTAAATGTATTAACAATAAAATAATAATGAATTATTTGAACTTAAAAATAATTTATAATTCATTCATTTGGAATATAGCTTATTTACATTTATTTGAATTTGCGTTGTTTCTCTAATCGTTCTCGAATGGAATTCTAATGTAGTTCTCTAACTTCGTCATCGACTCGAGAACGATTAGAGAATTGCCCTAGTTATCTAATGCAGAAATCCAAATTTCTCTAACGTTAGAGACTGTGTTTGCTGGGATGTTTTTGCCTTTCTGTCCTTGTCTAGCGAACGCATTTCATAATTTTTTCGTTTTGCGCAACCATTGATTTTCAAGGCAATCATCTGCCCTGACAAAGCTTCAATGGGCAGACAATGTGCCTTTTTTGCCTTACAAGAGTGCGACATTTGAAAGAAACGAACACAAAGTTTCTCTTACCTTTTGCCTTTGTTTTAGAATCAAACACGACAAGAGAAAGGGGCAATCAAAAGGCGAAATTTTTTGGTAGAAACGAACAACACGATAAGAGTCTCGTCTGGAGGCATCTTTTTTGAAACTGCTTCTCTCTCAAAGGGGTTTTAAGATTTAGAAGCGTATTAGAAAGATGAACAACATACACTTAAGGGGGCCTATATTCTTAATTTATGAACTGGTATATTAAAAATTGCCACTGATTTCGAAATTGTCATTTTAGCACCAGCTAAAGATCTATCCGCGCACATCAGTCACGTCACAGTTCCACCGCGGTTCCGAACCGACCGTCACAGTTCAATCACAGTCAAAATAGCAGTTGTATTCACACATATCCGTCACAAATTTTTAGCTGCATTCAGTAATTTTTGCTAGCAAGAGGGTCCTGTGTAGTATACCTTGACAGCTTGTTATTTGTTATTCGTTATAGATAAACAGCCAGCGTCAAAAAATTCCACACACTGATCTATTTTATAAGATTTACAATGTTTTTCATGACAAATATTTTAGGGTAATTTTTAATAAAACTATAGTAGGATTCAATTTAACTTTTTTTCATTCCTTTAAAAAACGTCAACAAATAATAAATAGTATTCACCCTCGTTGCGAGAGTCGTGTCGAATGCAAGTCGTTTTTCCAAAGTCGAATCGTATCGAAAATTTCACGTCATTGCCTAAAATTTCCACTCGACTAGTGTATTAAAACGGAAAAACTTTTATTCTGCTGAGTGGCAGTGTATATATGTATATGTATATGCGTAGATTAAAATTCACTCAATCCTTAAAGTATCCGTACTCCTGTCGTCAGCGCCAATACTTTGAAAAATTTCCTCTCAGCATGTTCACGAAAAGTATCGTAAGCGAGATTATACCTTTAAGCAATAATATACGCAAATGAATAAATAATAATAATAGATTGGCGCTAACGTAAAATGTTAGTCATTCATATTCATAGTTTGTTAGTGTTTGGCCGAGCCTCTCCTCCGATGTGTTGCGTGCGCGTTGATGTTATCACCCAAAGGGTAGGGACCTACAATTGTACGCCGACTCCGAACGATGATTGTATTTTTTGAGAAGCTGTTTTTCATGGCAGAAATATACTCGGAAGTTTGCCATTGCCTGCAGAGGGGTGACCGCTATTAGGAAAAAGTTTTTTTATCTTGTTTTTGATGTTAGTCGGAACCTGGGCTTGATCCCAAGCCCCGCGGAATGGTAGTGCGCACTTTAAACCACTATACCACAGCGTCCGCAAAAAATTAATGGTCCTATTAAAAAGCTAACATTCCATTATGTTGTCATTTAAATCCAAGTAAATTATTACACTGTGTAATGGGGAATTAAACGAGACCTAAAAAATTTGCCCATTGTCGCTTACGACAAATCGAAAATAAGGTCCCATATGCACATATGTCACGGTGCGCCTGAATCGAGATTAAATGAAAGTTTGCTGGACATTGGACAATCTTGCAAATTTTAAAAGTGTATTGGTTTTAGTTTCTAAAGTTCAAAAATTAAAATCATACATACAGGGCTTGTCGAGAAAAGTGTCTTTGAAAATTTTCATTCCATTTTTTTTTAATTTTACACCCTGACGGAACAATTTAACCTATGCTCCAATACAAGTATATCTTCTTTTTCGAATCTCAAACAGAATCAAAACTTTCTTCGAAAAATTCCTATAAACATGTGTTAGAATAGTACAAAAACTCACACGTACATTAGAATACGGTAAATTTTTTACATTCTTTTCTTTTAGGAAATTCATAGAAACTTTACTCAGGTAAAGCTAACTTTTATTTTAATAGTTACATACTGTAGGGTAATTAAACTGTATAATTTTACATTTGTTTAAATTTTTGAAGTTAAATTTATTGTTCTATGAATTTGTTTATTGAAAAAGAAAATTTTTGATTATTAATAAATAAACTTTCAATGTTTAAACATTAAAATATTTTTACTTTAAAATAAACTTAAATACATGTAAATATACATATATCCTAAATTTTTGGCGATCAAAGTTTTTAAGAATTGAAATTCATTTTAAAAGAAGAAAAGCGCGAATTGTACTAATTTTTTTGGATTGAATTGAATAATTATTTTATGCGGTACGATGAATTAACAGCAACATCAATTGATAATTAAGAAGCATTGCGTTTTCTTGTCTCAACATAAGTCTTCAACTATCAACTAACCTTTTAATACATTCAGATTGAAGTGCGAATTGCTTCTGACGAAAATTCATCATCTTAGTCATTATCAAGTTTGAACGTGCTGGAACATTTACGTTTACGAATATATCAATTTTGTAAAGTATTCGCAAAGAAAGTACTAGTAACGAAACGGTAGAGAATTACCATTGGTAGCACTGCGTTAATATCCATAACGTTGGCAACCTTAGCTATCAAATCTGACAGCTCGGCCATTTTGACCGATTCCTGAAAGGAGAGCTGCAGCCTATTTTACCACGAAGGAATAAATCCGGAAAAATGTAGGACATCATTGGAGTTTACAACTCAGGTGTGGACAAAAAACCTAAATAAAGCACTTGAACCACAAGCGCGACTACTTATTCACCCGAAATGTCACAGCGAATAACAAAGCAGGCGATAGTTGAGGCACTGGGTAACGCGGGCATAAGCTTCTCCAAGTCGGCTAACCTAACCCAACTAAAGCGCCTCTACGCCGGACTCCACCAACTCGAAGAGCACGAGGATGACGCCTCTAACTCCGAAGAAGAGGATCCCGTATGGGTGGTATCCGCAGACGTGGATGATTTCGCCGGCTTTGGCGCCAGCGCGCTAACAGCCACCCTAACTAATGCCGAAAATGAGGGCACCACCCGGCCTGCCGCAGCCACTGCCGAAAAACTTCCCGTTGCCACCACAACCTCTGAGACCGGCCCCCAGATAGTGAACGTGCCGTTGCCGCCCCCAATAAATCTGTTGCCACCACCAATGCCGCCACCGCCGATATTATGAACGATGACGAACGTGCCGCTGACGCCGCCAGAAAAGCTATCGCCACCGCTAATGCCGCCATGAGGACTGCGGCCATAGTTAATGGAAATGCCGCTGCCGCCAATACCACTGGTCGACACCACGGCCCGAATGACCGCCACCGCCGCCATGCCCCATACGTTCGCCGCCGCCGTCGTAGGTCTACTGTCGTAACCGCCCAACCCATCCCAGCCGAGGGGATAACCACGACACCTTTAGAAAAGCAGATAGAAGAATTGCAAAAAGCAACTGCTGGAATTGAGACGCCAAGTGCAGGAGCTCGAAGACAGGTTCGCCAACATGCTCCACCCGCAAAGCAGAATTTTGCGATATTGAACACGCGCTGCCTAAGTTCAGCTTAGAGGGCAGTGCCCAAACCATAGGGAATTTCTTAGCGGACTTTGAGGAGATTATGAGGACGGTCGAAGCCGATGATCGCTTCAGGCTTTTAAGCCTACGTCGCTCGCTCGAGGGCACCGCCAAACTTTTCCTGTCCACTACCTCGGCGCTAAGCTACGAAACGCTAAAGGAGGCCCTCATGGAGGAATTCGCCATCCCAACTAGCAGACATGACATCTATCGGATGCTGGGAGGAAAGCGGTGGGACAGACGACGGGAGACCTTTCACTTTTACATCCTGTCTATGCAGGCGCCTGCAAAACGGGGCAATGCCGATGGCGCTATGCTTCAACTGCAGTCAACGTGGGCACATAAAGCCAAAATGCCCGTACGACCTACGCCCCAATGGATCTTGCTTCCGCTGCTGGAAGATGGGGCATGACCACCGTTCCTGCCCCAACCCGAAAAAGAGCCTGAAGTCGCTGCCCGACCAACCAGTAAATGCCGTATATTACGAAGACGTCGTGGGACTCGATAATTTAGACTTAGTAAGTATTGCTTTGATATTGACCCGGTGGGAAGTGCAGTGTTTAACAGTTTCGTTTCTCTTTTTGATACCGGCAGTCCAACTAGTTTCGTGAAGAAATCCTGCGTCCCCAAATGCCTCAATACATTTAATAAGCCGGAGCGTAGTTACGTTGGGGTTGGAGGCAAAAGAATTAACGTAGTAGGCGTTGTCGACTGCACCATCAACTACAAAAATCAATTAAATAAAATTAAGCTTAATATTTTACGTGACAATGAAATGTACACTCCCCTAATCTTGGGCCGCGATTTTCTAAAAACGTATAAAATACGTTTAACAAAAGTGAAATTTAAATATTCAATAAATGAATTAAAATCGGTTAGAAAATCAAAAAAACTTTGCACTTCTCTGCCGGGTGAATTGGTTAATGTTATCAACGGGTTCAGCCTTTCCAGAGACCATGGGGGACGCGCCTGCCGTGAAGACGTTAACTCAGTAGCACCAGATATTTTTAACTCTGAATTAGGTATTGATGAAGTTGATGTAGATGTTGGCCGTCCAGGACCAGATATTCTTAACCGTTTTAATGAAGACGCTGATTTAGATATTGCCAGCCGTGAAGATGTTAGTTCAGCAGCGCTAGATATTTTTAATTCAGAATTAGGTATTGATGAAGTCAATGTAGATGTTGGCCGTTCAGGACCAGATATTTTTAACCGTTGTAATGAAGAAGCTGATGTAGATATTGCCTGCCGTGAAGACGTTAACCTAGTAGCACCAAATATTCTTAATTATGAATTAGGTATTGATGAAGTTCATGTAAATATTGGCCGTCCGTTGGGGTAAGCCTGCCGCGACAGTCCTACCTCAGAAGTGCCAGATATTTTTAACATAGAGGTCGGTAGTGGAGATACCGACATAGATATAGATCTTACGTTAGGGTCAGCCTGTCGAGAGCAATTAAAGTCCGTAGTGTACGAATCGTATATCAGTTCCAACGTAGAGATAGAGCCGTACGAATACAAAATAAATATCCACCTAACTTCAGACGTGCCTTTCTACTGTGCTCTTCGTCGGCTCTCTTTTGCTGAACGCACAGCCATGCAAGATATTGTAAAGGACCTAGAGACGAGAGATGTTATCCGCCCTAGTAACTCGCCGTATGCATCCGCGATAGTCCTAGTAAAGAAAAGAAATGGGCAGCTGCGCCTTTGTGTCGACTACCGAGGCTTAAATAAAATCACTGTCTGCGACAACTACCCACTACCGCTCATAGACGATTGCGTAGAATACCTGGAAGGTAAACAACTATTTTGCGTGCTAGATTTGAAGAACGGTTTTCAACAGGTTGGAGTTTCGCCAGATTCTATTAAATATACCTCCTTTGTTACCCCGGGCGGACAGTATGAGTTCCTCAAAATGCCGTTTGGGCTTAAAAAACGCTCCGGCCGTGTTCCAAAGGTTCATCAATAATATTTTTTGTGATCTCATCGAAGGTAGGAAAATCATAATATATATGGACGATATTATAGTAGCGACAGTTGACTTTGCGGAACACAGAGATCTCTTGCGAACGGTATTTAACCGCATAAGACGAAGAGGCTTGACGCTAAATCTGTCAAAGTGTAAGTTCGGTTACAGTAAAATAAAATATCTGGGTTACTCGGTATCAGCCGCTGGAATCACGTTAAGCGAGTCACATACCAATGACATCAAGAAGTACCCAATGCCGATCAGCTATAAAGAGCTACAGTCCTGCTATTTTCGTACTTCAGACGTTTTGTACCTTCGTTCTCCAGAATCGCTAGGCCCTTGCTGAACTTATTGAAAAAGGGCACGCCCTTTTTATTTGACCACGATTGCATAGAATCATTCCAGAGGTTAAAGTCGGAACTGTCGAGGGCCCCGGGGCTGTCAATCTACAACCCACTGAGAGAGACCGAGTTACACTGCGACGACAGCGCAACGGGTTTCGGGGCCGTCCTACTGCAAAGACAAGACGATAAGAAAATGCACCCGGTGGCATATTTTTCCAAGACCACTTCAGCCGCCGAAGCGAAATACCACAGCTTCGAGTTAGAGACGTTCGCGATAGTGTATGCCCTACGACGATTCCGGCCGTATTTAGAAGGGATCCCCTTTCAGATAGTAACTGACTGTAACTCCCTTGCCCTGATTCTCGAAAGAAAACAAATTAATGCTAGGATAACCAGGTGGGCTTTGGAGCTAGAGAATTATAATTATAAAGTTGTACACCGCAGAGGCACTGCCATGAGACATGTAGACACCCTGAGCCGCTGTGTTATGGCGGTGGATTATGACACGGTCGACGTAGAATTTCGGGTACAGGTAGCTCAAGAACGAGACGAAAATCTAAGATATTCGTGAGAAATTGTTGACGGGGAAGGTAAAAGACTTTGACTTGCAGGACGGCCTCGTATGTAGGCTACGGGAGGACGGTAGTAGGCGAGTCTGTGTTCCAGGCGAAATGGAGGACAACATCTAGAAGTACATCTAGTATAGTAGTAGTTGACGCTTTCACGAAGTTTGTAGAAATATACCCAACTAATTCGACCAGCACCCGAGAGGTCACCGCCGCCTTAGATAAGTACTTCAACTACTATGATGCCGATGATGTGAATAGCCAAATTTCTGAAGAGAGAAGAGAATCCAAGCGCTCTTGTAAAAAAATTCACACAGCTAATCGGTAGTAATAAGTTTCATATTATCCCACTATCTAAGGGAAATATTCGCGAAACTAAAGTACAAATTTATTCCGAACAGGATTTTCGAACAGTGTCCAAATACCTGAATGACACAAACACAAAATTTTATACATACCAACTTAAAAGTGCAAAAGGTCTACAAATTGTAATTAAAGGTATCGAACCAAGCGTTGAAGCTGTGGAAGTTTTGGAAGCACTTAAAGAACNATGTTTAAAGTTGAGCTCGAGCCTGAAAACAAACCTCTGGGCAAAAACGATGTGCATCCAATTTATAAATTACAATATCTGCTGTATCGTAGGATAACTGTGGAAGAACCGCATGAGAGAAATGGCCCTGTACAATGCACCAACTGCCAGGAGTATGGTCAT
>NW_016157297.1:40736-67498 GCF_001687245.7 Rhagoletis zephyria
GCCATAATCAGTCGCTCCAAGTGTCCTCTACAAGCAACTGTGCTCCTAGGCAATCATATGGAAGCTGTTGCCAATTGGCTCGCAAACTGGCGAATAAAGGTTAACGAGCAAAAATGTAAGCAAGTTACATTTACACTGAATAAGAGTAACTGTCCGCCCTTGACTTTAAACAACGTACAAATACCACAAAGCAATCATGTCACTTACGTAGGGGTTCACCTGGACAGGCGACTTACTGGGCGAAACCACATAGTGGCTAAAAGGACTCATCTCAAGCTGAAGGCTAATTCTCTCCACTGGCTTATTAACTCTCGCTCACCCCTGAGTCTGGAGTATAAAGTGCTTATTTGCAATACAGTTTTGAAACCGATATGGACCTATGGATGTGAGTTATGGGGAAACGCGAGCAGCAGCAACATCGAAATCCTTCGTCGTGCGCAATCTAAAATCCTTCGAACAATCACCGGAGCACCTTGGTATATTNTTGGCGAAACCACATAGTGGCTAAAAGGACTCATCTCAAGCTGAAGGCTAATTCTCTCCACTGGCTTATTAACTCTCGCTCACCCCTGAGTCTGGAGTATAAAGTGCTTATTTACAATACAGTTTTAAAACCGATATGGAGCTATGGATGTGAGTTATGGGGAAACGCGAGCAGCAGCAACATCGAAATCCTTCATCGTGCGCAATCTAAAATCCTTCGAACAATCACCGGAGCACCTTGGTATATTCGAAATGAGAACATTCACCGCGACTTGAGAATACCAGAAGTACGAACCGAAATAGAACAACGGAAGACGAAATATGTATCGAAGCTTTTAGCACACCCAAATCATTTAGCAAGACCTTTATTGCATGTCAACAGGACCTCAAGACTACGTAGGAATGACTTACCAGCCCAGTCGTAATCTTTTCTTAGGGCCAGTTAAGAAAATACTCATCCCAACTAGGGGATGTAAATTAAGTGAATAGATTAAGATTCGAAAACTTATTGTTAGGCTCTTAGGCANTTTAAAACCGATATGGACCTATGGATGTGAGTTATGGGGAAACGCGAGCAGCAGCAACATCGAAATCCTTCATCGTGCGCAATCTAAAATCCTTCGAACAATCACCGGAGCACCTTGGTATATGCGAAATGAGAACATTCACCGCGACTTGAGAATACCAGAAGTACGAACCGAAATAGAACAACGGAAGACGAAATATGTATCGAAGCTTTTATCACACCCAAATCATTTAGCAAGACCTTTATTGCATGTCAACAGGACCTCAAGACTACGTAGGAATGACTTACCAGCCCAGTCGTAATCTTTTCTTAGGGCCAGTTAAGAAAATACTCATCCCAACTAGGGGATGTAAATTAATTGAATAGATTAAGATTCGAAAACCTATTGTTAGGCTCTTAGGCAGGGCAGATTCAATAAATAAATAAAAATTAAAAAAAAAAAAAAACTACTATAGCCGACCGAGGAGAATCATTTCAGACCGCGGCACATGTTTCACTTCCCAGGAATTCAGAGAATTCCTTCTTAAACGTAATATAGCCCACATAAAGGTAGCGATGGCGTCCCCTCAGGCAAACGGACAGGTGGAAAGAGTTAATAGGGTAATCAAAGCCATGTTAGGAAAGCTTACCGACCCTATCGATCACGCCGACTGGTCGAACCGGCTTGCACAAGTAGAATACGCGATTAACAACTCCAACCATAGCACTGCCAAGAAATCCCCCAGTATGCTTCTCTTTGGAGTCGAGCAGAGAGGGGAGTTCATAGACGAATTTTCAGAATATTTTGCAGAAAGGTTTAATTCGAACGGCACCCGCGATCTAGACAAAACCAGGGCTGAAGCCAATGAAGCCATCCAAAATGCTCAAGAGTATAGCCAAAATTACTTCTCGAAGCACGGCAAAGATCCTAAAAGGTACGAAGTCAGCGAGTTTGTCGTTATAAGGAACGTTGATATGACGATAGGGAAGAATAAGAAGTTTGCTCCGAAATATAAGGGGCCCTACGTTGTTTTCAAAGCCCTCGGGAACGCCGTACGTAATACGGGACGTAGAAAATTGCCAGCTCACGCAGCTTCCGTATGATGGGGTAGTTGAGGCAAATAGAATGCGGAGATGGTCGGCTCGTAAGGAGGCTGAACCCATTGACTAGAAAAGCAATACTTATGTGTAGCATTAAGTCGTAGATTTTATGGACATATGTTATGTGACTAAGGCATTTGTAACTCCGATCGGGGGCGATCGATAGTCAGGTTGGCCGAGCTGTAAAGTATTCGCAAAGAAAGTACTAGTGGCAACTACTCTGCCAAATGCAACCCTACGAAACGGTAGAGAATTACCAGTGATAGCACTGCTTTAATATCCATAACGTTGGCAACCTTGGCTATCGAATCTGACAGCTCGGCCATTTTGACCGATTCCTGAAAGGAGAGCTGCAGCCTATTTTACCACGAAGGAATAAATCCGGAAAAATAAAGGACATTATTGGAGTTTACAATTTATATGTTTTTCAACAAGGAACCTAACTCCTTAAACACTAATCCAAACTCTTCAAGGTCAAAAATTCTTAATCTCGAGGGAAATTGTAAGTATCATCACCACATTTTATGCATAGGCGATTAGAACATCGAAACTTTTTCTTCGAGAGCAACCTTGATAAGAAATTGGGAATCTATTTCTGATTATTTTCAAGCATCATCGACCAAATTAATTAATTTTCTGCATTTACCATAAATATAAAAGATTTAAAAAAAAATCGTGTCTTAAGTCTTTCGTTTATTCATTCAGCTTTTATGAATATTTATAAATTAGGCACTCCGCACATTAAGCTCCTGATCATAGTAGTGTAATCGTTTCGGTATACTAAAGTATACACCTTTTATGCCGAACACATGTATTTCAATGAAGCTCTGTACATTACGATTCAAAATCATGTTTTCGCCTGATCATAAAAGCTTCATGAATCGAAGCGCCCAACATTGTAAGGCGCTTGCAGTTTTGAAATCATCATTTGTTTACTTTTTTGTGTTGGAATTAAAATTTATTTGTCAATTCAATAGAAAATAATTGAAAATGAATGATTTCGTTCTAAAATTTGTGCAAATTGTATTAAACCACAAGCGTTTATGCAATATTTCGGAGCAGAAATATTTGCGGAAGTGCGTAGTTGCGAAAGAACGGCCAGAAAATTTGTTATGTGTAGAAAGTGTTTATTAGCTGGTGACTTATGCACGGCGTGCAAGTATACAGAACTCGAGTCGTCATGCATTCGCTTCGGCATGACGAAACGATTACTCTACTTTGATTAGGAGCGTAATGTGCCGAGCAAAGTAAACAACGTAATAATTTTCCAAATGAAAGTAACTTGAGTGCGAATTTATCAATATCTATTAAATTGCCTAGTTTTTGGGAAGATTGTCCGGAAGCATGGATTCTCCTTGTGGAAGGACAATTCGAAATTAACAATATACATGATGATAATATCAAATTTTAAAATGTTTTAGTTCTTCAAAGAGAGTCAATTTCTAACATTATTGATGTTATCAATCCGCCTCCTTTGATTAACAAATATGAAACAATTAAGAAAGATTTATGTGAAAGATTTTCTCTTAGCGAAAAGAAGAGGTTAGAACAATTATTTTCAAATGCCGAACTAGGTGATCGTTCACCATCAGAACTTTATAGACATATGAAATCTTTAGTAGGTCCCAAATCCATAGTCAGAAAAGAACTTTTATATAAATTATTGAGTAGGAAGTTACTGTGATGACTGTATGTGTACGATTGCGACTTTCATCTCTAGGCGATTAATTTGAATAACGCTTAGTCTTGAACACGTTCTGTTTCAGCCATTATTAATAAAGATCTGGTCTTGTAAGCATCAGTTGGCACTAACGCTTTTTATTGAACCTACAACAACATGGTGTAGCCGGTAGTTTAATTCCAAGTACCCCTTTTGAGCATCGTTGGTTCGGGCATTAATATAGACTCCTGCCGAAAACCAGTGCAACAAGAGCGTGTATTGAAACCCAGGAGGGCTAAGCAATAAAAGCAAAGCGAGTTCCAAAAATCTGCTCGAACACGTGTTTGATGGAAAGTCGCAAGACAAAAAAAACAACAGGTGAAGACACGTGGAGTTACTGTTCCGACTATGATTCAAGAGAAGAAAAACCTGAAATAATGGAAACTTCGATGAAGACACCACCACCATTGACATTCGATGGCAACACAAAGGACAAATGGAAGAAATGGAAGCAGAAGCTCGACCTTAACATGAAAGCCCCGGGGCTGGACAAAAAAGAGGAAGACCGCACGTAATCGGGGAAGAGGCACTCGAAAAATATAACACCTTTGGACTAAGTGAGGCGGATGACAAGAAACTGAATGCATTGATTAAAGCATTTGAGGATTTCTGCTCCCCGAAAGCAAACGAGTGGCGCAACAAAGTGGTGAACATTTTACAAATTACTCAACAGACTTAAAAACGCTAAGTGCGTACGTACCGGAATGACTCGGGTTTTACCCGATCAAGGGCTGTGTTTTCGGCGATCTAACCGGGTTTAGGTCGCCGAAGTATCTCAGAAGTTGTTCGTCCATAGGTCTACATTTGCTAAGCATTCTTCTGCTCAGGGCTGGATCGAGTCAAACCCAGGGCCAGAAACCTACACCTGCTGTGTATGCCAAAGACGACTACACCACAACTCCACCTCAGTCAAGTGAAATGCTTGAGACGGGTGGAGTCACCTCAGAGTCTACTCAGGACTGCGGACGTATCGCCAGTGGACCACATCATTTGTGGCCCCCTGCTGCTCAAACAGAGAAGCCTCCACGGCTACCTCCAGTCCACCTGAGCAGCTCAACACAAACACCACAACACAATAGATCACTCCACAACCGCGACAGACCACACAACAGACACAACCACACCTGCACCCACACGCCGCCTTCAACAACTCTTGGTTCCTCCTACAATCTGCACGGTATGTCAGACCAGGATATTCCGTAACGTGACATCAGTCAAGTACAACACCTGCACTACGCGAGATTGGACGAGGAACTTCGAGGGCCCGTGTTGCGCCGCTCGGTCGCAAACTTTTTAATATTTACATTAACGACATAAATATGGCACTCAAGCACTGTAAGTTAAAACTGTTCGCTGCTGATACACTGTTAACGATCAGTGACAGAAACTTACAGACTGCGATGACTAAAATGCAAGAAGACTTGGATTCTTTGTACAAATGTTTGTGTTTAAATAAACTTAAGTTGAATGTAAAAAAGACACAGTTCATGATCCTCACTAGAGCAGTTAATCTTGGAACCACCAGTTACAATTTAAAAATCAAAGAGGAAGAAATTGAGGAAGTTAAACTCATTAAGTACCTGGGTATATATATAGATAATAAACTTAAATTTGATGAGCATGTTGAGCATACAGTGAACAAAGTTGCGAAAAAATTGGTCTTATGAAAAGATCTTGTAAGTATCTGAGAAGAAGGTATAAAACCCTGGTCTATAGATCTATAGTAGAACCACATTTTATATACTGCCCAACAATCTTCTTCTTAGCAAGCGACGCAAATATCGAGAAATTGCAAAAAATGCAAAATAGAGCTATGAGGTTCATATTAAATAAGCGTTACGATACACCTACACAGGAGATGATCACAGATATGAATTGGTTGAGTGTTAAGCAACAGGTTTTCTATCATGCTATGAAATTCGTATACAACATAAAGAACGGTAAACTTCCAGACTATCTGAGCGACAATCTTCGGTATATAAATGAAACTCATTCATATATACTCAGGGAAAACAATTGCTTTAGACTCCCACTTTATAGAACAGAGGTAGACAAAAAAAATATATTTTATAAAGGTTTAAAGTGTTTTAATGAGTTACCGCCACATGTAAAAGACTGTGATAACTTTGTTGCTTTTAAAAGACAACTATTTGATCACTGTAAAACTCTGGCTATTAGGTAGGAGAGCACGGAACGGAATGGAAACCAGGCCTTTCCATCCGACCAAGCAGCAAATGATCTAGCATACGAAAGCTTCCGACTATGCCCAACAGCCCGACCATAACGCGGAGCGGAAACTAGACCTTTCCGCCCGCCTCACATCACGGAATCCAGCGTCAGGGTTTGCATATTAATGACGACGGGAACATGGATCGGAGACTCGGCCTTTCCGACCGTGACTATCAACTCGTGAGCAACGCGGAGCGGAAACAAGGTCTTTCCGCCTGCTGCACATAGTACATATTTAAAGGTAGACTGGAGACTAGGCCTCGCCAGCTACCAAACTAGTTAGACAATATACATTTATATAGGTTATTTGATAGTTTTAGAAACATAAACAGCTTTGTAATTGAAAATTTAAACTTACATATACGCATACTTTGTTATATATTAAAAATACCTATCTGTACTTTTAAGTCGCAAGACTGTAACAAATAAATAAATAAAAAAATTGCGACGTCACCCACTACCACCACAGGACGGCAACCTCCACAGCAGCGCACACATCCAATGGCGGCAAAGCCACACACATCCCTCACACCCCGCATAACTACACGTCTCCCGAACCACATGAAGCTCCTTCAATTTAGTTAAATAAACGTAACGTAACGTATTTAGCTACAATTTAAAGTATTTTAGTTTTGGAAAAACTACTACTATCTGGAAAATCCTAACAAATAAATTTGAAAATTCGTGGAAAATAGTACCAAATTGTCACTTTAGGCCGTGTGGGTAACTTTTTGGATAGTTGCATTAAACAACTGTGTACGCCATTCGCTTTCGCGGCTTATTCTTCATGAGGTTGGATATTTTTTTTTCTTTCTTGTGTAAAATGAATGTGTTTTCATATAAGGATCTAAAGTTATAGCAAAACAGTCTTATAAATCGCGGTCCTCGGAGTAGCTCATTCAGTTTTTGCAATAATGAAATTGTTTTTCCATTTGGTTACGTCTTTAGCGTCCTATTTTCATACTCTGCTGCCGGAGGGAGGATCTGAAATACTTTAGCAAAATGTATGGAGAAAATAAGGCATCTAATGTACATAGCGACCCCTAACCGCCAAAATAACGTAAGCGACACTGTTTTAAAAATTTTCCTTTTGATGCAGAAATATTCCTAGAGCATCCAGACGCATTTCTGCATCAAAAAGAAAATTTTGAAAAAAATGTTTGGCGGTTAGGGTTCGATACAATTACTTTATATTTAAATATGTCATACAACTTTTAATTACCACAATTTTGATGTTCCTTCTTTTTCATCCACAGGTGGAAAGTGGTGGTGCGAGAGTGGCGCAAGTTTCAGCAAGAAATTTTAGTTTCGAGCATCTGATAGTTAAAAGTTGGCACTGTGAGAGAAATATGAAAAATATTCATACGAATAGTATATGCTGGATACACTAAAGAGGATACAAAATTAAGAAAGTTATAATCTATTGATCGTTCCATTAAAAGCTTCAGTATAAAGGGGTAAACATTGAATAAATTATATTGACTTTACCGTTATACTAAATAAAAAAAAATTTATGCCATTGGAAAATACTTACAACGTATTATATTATGCTAACGCCCAAAATCATAGAAATTACCACCATAAAACGACAATTAACCCAAACTTCAGCTACTTCTTGTGATCAACAAGTGCATATTAATATTGAAAGGGAAGTAACCAAATCCCCGTTATAGATTGCCGTTATCTGAGTACCTTCGGTACGTATACGGGTATATTTGACGCTGGTCGTTTAAAAGTTGTTACGTAGATAACAGAGAATAAGTAGTTTTACTGCAACCGAACTAACAACTCGTATTTAAGAAAAACGAAAAAGAGATTTTATTTGAAGCTAACGTCAAAAAGCAACACACCAATAATTATAGATACATATTTACATATATGTATATAGAAAGCATATAAAGATCGCCAAAACCAACATTACACTATTTTTTGCAACAATATCATGTCCGATCTTGGCAGTGGCGACGAAGGCATTTCTGGCTCAAGTAAGTTACATAATCAATAACACGTGCAGATTTAAACACATATAATTTAAAATATTCACTGCACTGTATCTTCAAATTACGCCAGCTCTTCGATTTTTTGATTTCTAGTATCAAGTCTTCCGTATGATAAATAATTTAATTTTCGTTAAGTCTTTTGTGTCTGTGCATTGCCTCTATGTATACACATACATATTTAGGGCGTGTGCGAATCGGTGACAAAGTTCTATGGGGAAAGCTGTTGAATAATACTTTTACTATGGTGAGACAGTTTTGCCAATCTGCTGTGTGAAATGAAATCTTTTTTGACAGCAGTAAATTTTTGATAGCCGCATATTTATGCGGAATAAAATATTACAAATTGAGGTGAAATTAATATTTTAAGAAAACATCTACCATCGTTGATTGCAACTCATCAATTTAAGCTTTTGTTTAACGAAAAATTACACATATCAACAATCTTTGCGATTGTGAAAATATCCTATGATTTTGTCGAAAATTTCACTAGCCTCATGAGCTACTGAAATTTTATTCACCTCATAGTAGTCAAAAATTTACTCGCGAACCTTGTTACCGATTCCAACACGCTCTCACACATACTATTATCCAAAGAGTCATGTAATTAAAAAAAACTTCTTTATAATTTTTGACGCTATAGAAAAGCGTTTCTAAAACTGTGGTAAGCGTTCTACTGGTAGTACCTACGCGATGCATTCAAAGGTGGTTTGTGGTGGTTTGTAAAATTCAACATGATCACATTTAGTCCATCGATAAGCAACATAGAGCCCCTAACTCAGCAGACTTTACTCGGGTTTCAGTAGGTGCACACATTGCTCATTTATTCAATATATTGCATAAAAGTGTATGTGAAATTTCACATTATGAAATTACTTTGTTGCATTTAGGATGTATTTAGAAAAACATGTATATGAAGTTCATTCTGAGCTTTTTACTAGAGCTAATAAAACTTGTTAACGACGATATGAGGCAGGAGAAAACATATTCTGCTGCCCTGAAACTAATGTCCCCAATTCTGAATGACAACTCTCGGGGATTTTTTTTTCTCTTTCTTCCAATTCTAAAAGGCAAATGTCGGGGATTTTTTTTCTCTTTTCCCTTTCCTCCTATTTCAAATAAACTTCTAAAATAGGAACTTGTTTCTCGCGTAAAAAGTAGTTATTACGAATGTAAAAAAAGGGAGATTGTTAAGATATTTCTCGAGAAATTTTCCGCCAAGAAATTTGAAGAGAGTCCTTATCAAAAATATAAGTAACTAAATTTTTGCTAAGCAAATTAATATTTTTTATTATTTTCTTTTATTGAAATGATTATTAATATCATTATTATTACACCCACGTCAAAAACAACAAATAAACAACACATTGAGCTGCTATTATTTTTCAAATGACTGTATATACATATGCACACTAATATCAAAACATCAGTCCGATTTACACTATGCATGGGGCAAATGTGTGTAAAAGTACTGCAGGTGGACAATATTTTACAAGAAATTTAAATTTTTTTTCTTGATTGAAATTCTTGGAAAAAGGTAGTATGTACAATAGGGTGGTCCAAAAAAAGTAAAGTCGAAAATTTAATGCTCTCACCCCCTAGGATTGTTCTATACCGAAAAAAAGTATACCCCTGTTTTTTTTTTTATTTTAAAATCAAAATATTTTTAGAGGTCGCTCAAAGCGCTTAAAGTTTCCCATGGCATAGAATCCATGAAAATCCAAATTTTTAAATTTGACAACTCTGCTTCTCTTCAGAAGACTTCAGAGAATAATGCCCAATTGTTTATTTAAACATTTTTTAGTTTTAACTATTTTTTAAGGGTCTCCGAAATATCCCCAAAAAAAATCAAATATACAAAAAGAAATATACAAAAGAAAAAAGAAAAATAGTTAAAACGAAAAAATGTTTAAATAAACAATTGGGCCGTATTCTCTGAAGTCCTCTGAAGAGAAGCGCAGTTTTCAGAATGAAAAATTTTGATTTTCATGGATTCTATGCTATTTCTACGAAAAGTATTTTTTTCCCCATACAAAATACATGGCAAACTTTGAGCGCTTTGAGCGACCTATAAATATATTTTGATTTTAAAATAAAAAAACAGGGGTATACTTTTTTTCGGTGTAGAACAATCCTAAATTCCGATTTTACTTGTCTCCCATACATTTTTGGACCACCCTAATGCACAATGTACATACTACATATCGTTAGAATAGTATGGAAAGGGCGTACCTCACATCGTCGCTGAAATAAAAAAAGCCTTAACTAACAAAAAATCCAAATCCAAATGAGATACGCCCTTTCCATACTATACTAACATTTATGTACTTTGTTAAGGACTGCAATTATTTTTTTTGTTCTTTTCATTCAAAAAGTTATTCATAATAAAAATGATTCTTATTGCTTTTACATTATAAAAACTGCGTTTTCATTTATTTATTTATTTCGCGCAGTGGCCAAATATTGAGTTGAGGCAAGGATATCACCTCGCTTTCTTCGGTGGTTGAACTATTTACGTCTTCCAAATCATCTTGAACAGGGTGCATTTTAAAATGGAGACGATATGTTATGTAATGCGCAACACATATTTATAATTTTAGCACTTTGAATGATCTGCATTGGATCTCATTTCAACAGAGCCTTCCTCCGGATTTCTGTGAAGAGTCAAAATCCACGGCTCCAAGGGATATATCCTTCGTCTCCTAGTAAAAAGCATTTATGTAGGGTTAAAATATTAATATTAAACAAAATTTTACCTAGCAGCCAATACTTATCTACACGCAAATATTAATGTTTTAGATGAGTTCGTCAGTCGCCGGCTATCAATCAAAGCGTTCAGACGTCGACTAGCATTTAGCAGTGTGTTAAACTCCCGCTAAACGTACAACTTTTGCTATCTTCATTGCCTTTCATTCTTGTCGTTGTGCATTGAATACACATGTGTGACCGCACATAGAAGTTAACATTGTAACCATGGCCCCGGGGTCTCCGGATAGGTCTCCGAATCGTTTTTCTGCTTTGTAAGATTTTCTGGATAGTCCTCGAAAAAGAAAAAAGAGACCCAAAGCAGGACGGTTTTCCGCAACCCCCGCAAAGATGTGTTTCACAACACAACCCGAAATTTATACGGATATCATCCGCAGACAAGAACAAATCTCTATCTCAATTAAGCCGATTCGCTATTAAAAAATGTATAGAATCTATCTCAACAGAAATAGATTCAATTTCCTAACTCCGCGACGGTAATGTACTTGTATTAACCCGCAACGAACGAATTGCCGAAAAGTTCCTAAAAGCTAAATCGTTTTCCAATCGTAGCGTGAAACTACACGAAAGCTTAAATTCGGTAAAAGCTGTTATATACTCACCCTGCTTAAAATACGTGGCGGAAGAGGAAATAATTAGTGAAATGAAGGATCAACACGTAACTGGTGTTTATATATTCACTCGTCAAGTGGATGGTTAATCTTTCCTCACCGGGCAAATGGTCCTAACTTTTGACCTTTATCGCCTTCCTGATTCCGTTGATGTAGCATTGTACAAAGTTAAGGTACAGCCTTATATCCCGACTCCAATGCGTTGTAAGAACTGCCAGAGGTTAGGCCATATACAGAAAAGATGCACTAGCAACTCCTCGTGCTACAACTGCAACCTTCCACCACACATCCCTGAGAAGTGTATCCGAACCCAGTGTGCTAACTGCGAAGAAGAACGCCCCTCTTCAGATAAAAGCTGCCCAAAATTTATTCAAGCCAGGGAAATTCTTAAAGTTAAAACCATAGAAAAATTTAGCATGAGCGAAGCACGGCGCAAGTTCAAAAACAACATACCACTTCTTCCACGTATTAGCTCTTACGCCAGCATTACAAAGAATACCACATCCACGAAAAATGTTGCGTTCACAAGCGCAAATAGTAAAAACCCTACTGAAATCATAGTCCCAGAAGATACTTCTGCATCACCAACCCAAAAAAAAAGACAATAATGATAAACTAAACAACAAACTTCCGGATAAATCAACCTTAACTAACAACAATTCAAATAATACCAGTACACCGTCAACAAATAATTCTACCACTAAACCAACCTCTACTAACTTTTATTCAAATGAAACACATTTGCTACTGCTTTTACCAGCAATATTCCGCCTCAACAAACTCCGATGCCGACCACTCAGCAAACCTGTGCTCCACCAATCACAGGAGACTCACTATCGAAAATGCTATCAGACTGTGTGACCTATGCGTTCTAAACGATGGTAGCCCGACTCACTTCTCAACTCACTGGGTAACTATACAAAGCAAGTTGACCTTGAAATGGAAGCTCATCCCCTATCAAACTCCCCAAACCAAGAAGCAGCTAATGTGGCGAAAGCGATCCGAGTAGCAGCAAATTGTTGCATTCCACAGGCATCCCACCGTCCACAAACCCATGTTCCCTGGTGGAATAAAATGCTTTCAAATCTGCGAAGAGAAAAAATGCAAGCTTGGTATAATTTCAAAAGTAACCCAACGCCATAAAATCTTATTAATGTGCTTCACAATAGCGAAAGGAAAAACACCTGGCTTCGACCGAATTTCTTACAAGATTTTAAAAGAAATGTCTCATCTTGGAAAATCTCGATTGATATGTATCTATAACACTATATTTGATACCGGTATAATACCACAAAACTGGAAAGTCGCCACTGTAGTTCCTATCCCTAAGGCAAATAAAATTCCCCTTTTCAACTGACGGACACCGTCCTATTTCTTTTCTCTCTTGCTTTCAAAAGTGCTAGAACGGATAATAGCAAATCGCATTGCATGGTTCACTGAGTCGCAGTTACTCATCAACTCTAACCAAGTAGTCTTCAGACCTAACAACGGCTGTCCAGACGCCCTCCTGCACATAGACTTCTATGTGACAAAAGCTCTCAGCCCGCAATCACGTCTCCATGCTATCACTAGATTTTGATAAAACATTTGACCGGATAGGACTCCATGTCATCGTAAAGCGCCTTTGTTTGTGGGGAATTGGTCCCAAAATGTTCTCTATCGTCTAGTCTTTCCTATAAAATACAAGACGTATTCTCTGATAGGTATACCCTAAATAATGACGTACCGCAAGGTTACCCATTATCGGTAATGCTCTTCAGCATTGTCTTCAACGAAATAAGCAACATAATAAAATCAAGAAACTATGCGGATCATTGTATTTATGCAGATGCTGTCTGCATACTATGTAGAAGGAATAAAAATACAAAAACAAATTTATTTTTCAAGGATATAATAAAAGATAGTCTGGATTGGACCAAATATTCTGAGCTAAAATATCTCTAGAAATAGTAAAAATTTCCACATTTTTAGAAAACAATCGGGTGATTTTCACAACCATGTAAGTAATGTTCAAAATGTAAAAATGTAAAAAAAACTTAAAATCTTAGGAAATTTATTTTCCAATAATTACCGCTGGACAGTAGCCACACACAAAGACAGAAAAGAACTACCTCTGCTATACTTCGAATACTGGAAATTTCCAAAGACCTAGATTTCTACTATACGGAGGAAAACTACCAACCAAAACAGCCTCCATGGGAGATCATGAAATCGTCATGTGATATCAGTTTGGCTAGAATAAAAGGTGTTACTTCTACTGATGTGTTTTTATGTTTGTTCCGAGAGCGCAAAGTTCATTATGAAGCTGATGGTTGGAACATGTGGTTCACAAATGAGTCGAGAACAGAAAACCCACCAGCAAGCTTCGCAGTAGTAAATAGGTTTAGGTCACACTTTGAGGGTACGGACTTTATCAGATACCTCGTCTTTTACTGCAGAATCGGTCGCAATCTGCTGCGTAATAACAGTGGCGGTGGAAAAGGGCTGCAAAACTCTCATATGCACGGACAGCAAATCAGTGTTAAATGCAATTCAAAATCCCATATCAAACTCTTAACACTATTAACCAAACTTAGACTTACAGGTCTATTCTGCGCTGGTAATAAAAAGTTTGTAACCGGTAAATAAAGTTCCTGTCAATTTTTAAACCCTTTTCGCATTCTGTTTATTCTTGTAACCGGTAAATTTTGTTACCATCTCATAAGCTGGTAACAAAGTATTGCCCCGTGAAATATGCAATGCCAGAATTTGCACAATTCTTCATAGCTGAATTGCTGAATATTTTAACTGCATTACCAACGTTCCTAGAATCGCGGTGACAAGAAATGGTAACATTTTTTGGTAATAAAATTTTCCGGTTACAAAATCTTCGGTAACGTGCAGAATAGACCTGTTACTCTCGATAGGGGATCTTCTATACGCTTGCTCTGGATACCTAGTCACATAGGAATTTACGGCAATGAAATGGCTGATGGCGCAGCAAAATCTGTTTTCACTCTACCGGTAACAAAAGATGAACGTGTGAGAAGAAAGACATTTGTGCAGCAATCAAGCGATACCTTCATGCAAAAGCGAAGATCGAATGGCTTCAGTATAACCGTGGTGATGGTACACACCCATCAACAAAGACGTAAAATATACCCTACCGACATCGCGAAATCGCAGATTAAGAACTACTCCCGTTTGCGCCTTGGCCATACCCAGGACACTCACAACATCTCCATCCTGTGCACTCTGTGGAGATACGTTCTCTTTAAGACACATATTCCAAGATTGTTATAACCTAGTTGAAATCAGGAACCAATATCTTAAAAACATCTGGATTTAACTTCTTAAAACGCCTACGAAAGCAAATATAAATGGGAGTGTCTATTCACACTTTGCCAGTGCCGCCAGTTTACCAGTGTACCAGTGTCACCAGTTTAACCAGTGTCGCCAGTGTACCAGTGTCGCCAGTGTACCAGTGTCACCAGTGTACTAGTGTCGCTAGTGTTACCAGTGTCGCTAGTATCACCAGTTTCGCCAGTGTTGCCAGTGTCGCCGATTTTGTATGCGGCGCTTTTCTATGTAAAATGACCCTGGCGACACTGGTGACACTTGCGACACTGGTGACCCTGGCGACACTGGTGATACTACCGACACTGGTGCCACTGGTGCGATTTTTTAAGTGATACACAAAGAGTTTATTATTTAGAGCTGATAGTCTTGGAAGCTAATGCTCGCTCAATAATATTAACGTATTAATTTGTTAATAAATAATAATGATAGATGAGTTCGAAACTCGCTAGCACTCCAAATGAAGGAATCATAACTAGCACCGGGATGGGGGACATCGAATCCTTTGCTCATGATCAAGAGCAGAGGTATATACAGTAATAAACCTTTTCTCGGTTTTTCACCAATTGGTCCCCGAGGAGTACTTTTGGGTTGTGTGCAGCGTTTTCATTTTGCGCGCACGGCAACATTTACTGTTCGCCTAATGATTAGAAAAAGTTCATTTCGAAAAAAAACATATATAATTGTGTTATTTATGAACAAAATGTAGGTTAAGTATAATATCAATGCTTAATTAAGAGCAATATCAAGTACACAATTAACGCTTGTGTTTCTATAAACTGGAAAAAACAAATCGTAATTAGAGCACTGAATGGAGTTTTCTTAAATGTAAGTTTAAAATGAAAAAAGTATCCATTGTAAGATTATATTTTTATGAAAAACGTTAATTTTGTGTCATTTCGTGAATTTATGAAGTAAACTTCTAAGGTTGGTATAGTTACAGAAACTCCAATGCCTGCCAGCGCATCCGCCCAGACAGTTCATTAAGCACACGCAAGTATGAGCACCATTACCCGGAGCTCCCCAAAAATATTTAACATCAAAGTATAGAATTTCACATATACAATAGAAATTGCACTTGCTTTGCAAGTTCAGCCAGCACGTTCATTACCCGCAACTGCTCCAACATGATGAGTCGATTTTAGTGAGCCTCACATGCCACTGCGTTTGGCTACAAGCTGGATATCTGAATATTAGAAATTATCTATTAAAATTATAAGTAAAGCGTTTGTTTAAAAATTACCTGCTCTTTTGCCACTCGGAGAAACGTCAGAGAATGTGAACCAGAACTGCATTATTATGGAATGTTGGTTTAAGTACTAGCGTTTTCAGCATTTAGCAGTTCATTTATTCTTATTCTGCATTTCCACTCGAATCGAAATTTTCTCCATTTGGAAACTTTTGTATCCTGCGTTCCGTTTTGTTTCGATCAATCTTCGAAATCTACGTTATACCTATTCTACATTTCGATCGTAGTTCCGTTTTTCCAAGTTGCAAATTTGTTGACGGAGAACGTTTCGATTGTTATTTTCGTGGGTTTAAATAATAAAATTTTATAAAAAAATAAGTAAAATATACTGTGCATGTTTGTTAAAGTCATCATAAATTTGTCTTTATTATTGTACTCATTTTTACTAACTTTAAAAAGAGGTGCGTATGCTGTCTCGAATTCAATTTGCTATGGAAGGATAAGCTCTGTTGTTCCCCTCCTCCTGACGGATTTCAAAATCGAATTCATTTGCGTTCAAATCTTCCGCTCTGTAGTAAATGCAAATGTTGTAGAGTGCTCGATCAACGTTTATATTTCAATGCCTTTGAGCGGTGAGCGATGCAGTTCAAGATGCATTTTTTTATGATTCTTCACTCATCTGAAAAGGATCAAACATATCCCTAAGTCTCCGCCTTTCAACTTTCGCATCAGTAATCTGGTTCTCCTCTTCAAGCAATAGCGCCGCGGCTATTGATTTCATTCTTATAATAATGTTTCCACTTAAATTAAGAACAAACGAAATTTTATTTTTAAATTTCAGTGATGTATTTGATTTATTTTGGAACGAATTTCCGTCATCCCTTGTCAAGTTTGGTTTGCAGACAAACCGGTTTCGGTATTGTGCCATCTTCAGTGTCATTTTTCGAACGACCCTGTCGGAAAAATCAACCAACACCAACACATACCTATATTTAGTTATTTTAAAATATTTAAAAATTTTAACTTCGTAAGCTGCTATCGTTTGGTGGCGAATATTTCTTTTGTTTTGTTTCGATTTCACACATTCCTATGCAAACAGCTTATTTCGAAGATGTTTTCGCTCTTCCTCTTCTTTCGATTCGATCGTAACTCAGAATATCAAAATACGACTGTTGCGGAGCGGAATGCCCCCATTACCATTTACGGTGTAATATAACAAGTTAAACACTGACCTATGATACTCTGTATTAGTATCTATAATAATAGAAAATTATTTGCCAATTTTTTACACTTTTGTAATTAGTTTCGGTTGTTGCTCCCTTTCATACCACAGTAATTTTTTATACAACTCTGAATCAGCAAAATTCATGCTCCTTCTCAGTATCAACCCTGATTATATTTTACCTCCGAGGAGTTCTCAAAAAGGTTTATTACTGTATCTGTGGAACGGCTGCGGTAATACTGACTTTGTGCACTAAAAAAGAGTGTAAATTTGCCTCATATACACATATATCGCACTTTACTCCGATAGGAGTGGAGTAGAATTGTTCCGTTTTTTCGAAATAAATTGAAACCTACTCCTCTACTCCGCTCAAATGAAAATCTGCTCCGTTTTGTTGCATTAACAAATCTGTGGACTTTTGACAAAACAACTTCTCTTGAGTGAGGTCATTTTCTTTTCAAAGCAGAAATTCATTGAGTACGAGTTATGTTTAGTCATAAATAGGAGTCGTTCAAGATGATATCTTAATGGAATTTAATTGAAAATGTAAAATTTTTAAATGGAAGTTCTTTATAATTTACTCTAAAATTCCAGCCTGCAGAAAGCGCAGAGGTTATTTTGTCAAAAGTCCACAAAAATATACTCTTCAACTGGAAAGGATCTGGGTTTATTGATAGCAAACTAAAAGGGATATTTTATTTTCTTATCGACACGATTGTTACATTAATGTGCTGTAACATTTGCAAATACACTTGAATTCCGTCCAAAATGTTCGAGAGATCAATCTTTTTCATAAAAAAATACGTGTACGCAAGTGACTGAAAAGAGGAAAACAACATTGCCATCGTGAATAGGCCCTCACAATCACCCGATTTGATGCCGATCGAAAAAGATTGATCTGTCTAAAGTTTTGTAATTGCGTCGTTCCCCACCGATGTAACAGTTATCCTTGTAAAGAAAGAAAGAAATTACTTCTTATTAATTTTAACTAAGACATTTTAACTTTAATGATAATTACTTGCTGGATTAAGCTACCTTTGCAGGGTTTTCTAGTAGATTTTTGTAGTCCAACCAAAATCCATCCGTGTAAATGACAACTCAACCGTAAAATGTAAGTGCTAGTCGATCTTCTAGTCGACAGAAATCGACCCTTGTAGTCCCAGAATACTATGATATGAGGAGAAATTAATGTTTTTTTTATAAAAATAAGAAATGTAAATCTACTACAAAATTTGATGTTTATTCCCATTTTCGAGGTCCGAACCCAGCAAAGGGCGATCGATGGCGGTCAGCTAGTGATCAGTATTACCAAGTTTTTTATTTAAAAAAGCACTAAAATTCTGAAAATAGCGCAATTTTTCAAAAAAAAACACCAAATGTGTGTTGCTGTGTTTAATGGTATTTTTGCATATAAAGTTGTATGTGCAAATATTTTAAGTAATCACGCAATGTCTTTTGTAAATATTTTCACTATACACAGTTAATTAATTTAATTTGCACGAAGGCTTTTTTTTATTCGTAAAAAAATTTTTGAAACTTTATTTGGTTTCTTTAGCGGCTTTATTTTCATGCAATTGTTTACTTTTGTACTTATGCGCACACCCAGCTAATTACCAGAATATTCTATGAATTCCGTGATAGAGACTGTGTGAAAATAATACGTTTGGATTATCTGGAAGCATATTATCCAGAACGTTCGAATAAATAACGGAAAAAGTTTTCCGTACGTTTGGAATGAATAAATGAATGAACAAAATAAACCGTTTTCATTATAAAATTGTCTAAAAAAGACCACCAAAGAGCGAACCAAGCTCCAAACAAATAAAAAATCGCGTTTGAATTCCCTAAAGGCACTAAATTTGTTGCGAAAGGCACAGAGTTGGCAACAGTGATAGAGATGTCCAAATTTGCTCATATAAAAGCATGGACAGAGAGTGAGCGCCTGCTTAAAGATCGTAAGCATTGCGTTCGTATACATGCGAGAGCGTAACGAAGTGAAGGCAAAATCCCCAGCAAAACCAACGTGACCGAAACTCCAAGGCAAACGCAAATTTTATGGTGTTACTAACCTACCTGTAATAATTTATGATTGGATCTATTGTTTTTTCGCGCAAGCTATTTTTCACATATGAGTAAGTAGTCAAGCTAATATTTTCACATATGAGCAAGCACTATTTGGTTTAAAAAATCACACGCACACAAAACTTCTGGGAGCATTTTCGATTCACTATTAAGAATGAGATAGCAAAACATGCCGAACTTAGCGGGCACGCGTGACGGTCACGTCACTAGGAAAGTGACCGTCACTGTTCTTGCTGGGACGTAATTGGCACACTACCACAATTACACTTTCAGCTCGCGTTTACTTGTTGTAGTGATCACATCTGCTCATATACACTCCTCGTCATTTGAATTGCGCACCGTTTTAATCCTTAGCATTTACAGTTTCCTTTTGTTTATTTGATATGAATTTTTTGTAAAAATATAGCATATTCTACGGGTAAATGCAATTTTACAATTTTTAAAAAAATGTCAACAAAGGAGTATGCCTTTCTAATGACCTGCAGTGAATAAGTTAATAATATTTTTACAAAAATTTCTGATATGCAGTGTTTTAGCCCATTCAACTATAGTATAATAAAGTGCAAGTTTCAAGTGACTGTATAATAGCCCTGATTTTTTAATTTTTTTTTAATTGACGGTGCTGCGCATTTTATTCCATATAAAATTTTGTGGAACATATTTTGTATGAAAGAAAATGCGCAGCACCCTCACCAAAAAAAAAATGTCAAAAACCAACGCTATTTTACATACACTTGAAATTTGCACTTAATTGTACCCCTTTGTTGTTAAATCTGTATAGTAATAAATCGGATATAATGAATATTAAATAAACAAAAGGAAAAATGTAAACACTAAGAATTAAAAGGCTGAGCTATTCAAATGACGAAGAGTGTATGTTGCGTACGTTTGGGAGAGTGTGCCTTTTTGCTCAAGTATGCGTGTGCAGTGGCTCTCATTGGTATACAAGTGGGAAGTTGGCAACCCCCAAACAAAGGTTCCACAAACCACAAACTACAAACGACATACTACTCTGCCCTTGGCAAGAAAAACGGTCCACGGTAGCGGCTTTAAAATACGGGTTTACGGTTTTTTGGCTCAGTAAGACGTGCACACGAAGACGTAAAGCTAATAGATTTGTCGTAAATTTCAATCACATTTTTCGAGGGACAAGCTGTGCTCTTTTTTCTAATTAAATTAAATTCATTGTCAATCAAAACTATTTATCATTTACTCAAAAGGTTCTAAATAAACGTGAATTCATCTGAATTAAGCCGCGTTCTATACCTTATTCTAATTGGATAACCGATTCACCACATATTTTGGGGGCTCAACCAAAAGTTTCGTCAATATAAAAAGACAAAATTTCGAGACGCGAGATAGTACAATAACGAAGAAGTATAACATCGATCAATTCGCCAACATTTCGCTTAGCTACATCGTGAGAGTTTGCTTAAAATGGCCTGTTTAAACGACTTCATGCGTAGCAGTCTGCGCCATGGCAGCCAATCTAGCATAGTAGCTATGCACAAATACATTTTTCACACGGAAGGTGACCGAAATAATCGTCAACGACTTCGTGAATTTCAAGGCACGGCAAAGAATATGGAGACAAGAGAAAATACGATAGTGATGTGCTGAGCGACCTCGACTTAGTGATTATTTGTAACTCTATGGGCATCGATTATAACGTAGCCGATGTTCACTTACACATCTTCAGGAATTTGCGACACAATCATCTATTTACCGAACGTAAAAACGACGAAGATGATGATGAATACGACGAATGCGACGGTGAGGGCGAATGCAGAGTTGAAGATGACAACGGCGAAAGGAACAAAGGAGTAGAACATTGCGCGGAGCCAAAAAGGTGCGGCGAAAAACGTGTACCTACGACGAAAGCGGAACAAAAAGTGTCAACATGAATAAAAGCTACGGTGATATGCGCGAATCACAAGAAATGCCAAAATTTGCGATGACGTTTCGGGATATTGAAGACTCAATCAGAATTTTTGATGGCTCGAATGAAATGCCGATAGAAATTTGGGTGCAAGAATTCGAAGAACAAAGTACGTTAATGAACTGGAATAGTTTCCAAAAGTTGGTTTTCGCGAAACGAGCCCTAAGAGGAGTAGCAAAACTTTTTGTATTTAGTGAAAGAGGACTTAACTCATGGGGCAGCTTAAAAAGTGCGATTCTGTGCGAATTCAAATCCACAAACAACAGCGCGCAGTTGGACAAGCAACTATGCGATAGAAGAATGAAAGAAGGTGAAAGCTTAAAAGAGTATTTTTACAATATGAAAGAAATTGCGAGTCGCGGTGAAATTAAACAAGATGCGCTTATTCAATACGTAATCGACGGAATTAATGACATTTGTGTAAATAAATCAATTTTGTATGGTGCAAAGAATTTGCACGATTTTAATGAAAAACTAAAGTGCTACGAAGCGATGCGCGCAAACTATTCGAAAAAAGAGTTGAAGACAACAGTGAAAAATAACTCTAAAAAAGGCGAAAGAAAAGAAATAAGTTGTTTAAATTGCGGTGCGAAGGCTCATTTGTCGGCTAATTGCATAGATAAAGAAAATGGTAGAAAGTGCTTCAAATGTAATCGATTCTGACATATTTCCAAAGAATGCAGCGATACAAAGAAAAGTCCCGCAAACTCAAATACGCGTCAGTTGTTCGTTATACACGACTTAACTAGCAAAGAAGTAACAATCGGTAGTAAAACATATACAGCTTTGTTCGATATAGGCAGCAAATTTAACATAATTACACAAGACGTTTACAATGATTTAAAATGCCCTAAACTACACGAATGTAAAGTGACTAGTCGGATTTGGTGGAAATTCGAATGATAATAAAATAAAACCATGCGGATATGTTAATCAAGAAATAGAAATAGACAAAAACATACTTGATTTAAGATTTTACGTGGTACCCTCGAGGTGCATGGACATTAAAGTGATTCTTGGGGAAGAATTATGTTTGAAAGCGGAAATTACCATCAATCGCAACGGTGTTCAAATCAGATGTTTGCATAGTGATGAAGACGTGGGTGCCGAAGTTTCTTTAATGAAGGTCGGTGCGATCGTAGATAAACCTGAGCTCGACATTGATATCAGCGCTAGTAAAGATGCAAAGCAAAAAGTGTATGTTTTGGTTGCGAAATATAAACCATCGAAGTATAAAACAACGAATGTTGAAATGCGTATAGTATTAAGTGATGAGACTCCAATATTTTCAAGACCATGTCGACTGCCATTCTCTGAAGCAAATATTGTAGAGACACAGATAGACGAGTGGCTAAACGACGGCATTATTGAAATTTCGCACTCAGAGTTTAGCAGCCCAGTGGTCTTAGTGAAAAAACGCGATGGTTCACCACGACTATGCATTGATTTCAGGCGAATAAATAAGGTAATAGTTAAAGATCACTTTCCACTTCCCCTCATAGATGATCAGTTGGATCATCTGCAAGACGCAACAATCTTCAGCACCATTGACTTAAAAAATGGAGTTTTCCACGTACCTGTCGCGCCATCGAGCAGAACATATACGTCGTTTGTAACAAAAAGTGAACAGTACCAATTTTGTAAAGTGCCCTTCGGTTTGTCGAATTCACCTGGAGTTTTTCAGAGACACGTTAATGCGATATTCAGAAATCTTTCACGTAGGGGCATTGCACTACCGTACATCGATGACGTTATTATCCCTGCAATAAATGAGGAGCAAGCTTTAGAAAATTTAACTGAGGTTCTTAACACCTGCCGCGACTATGGTTTACAAATAAATCTGGCAAAATGTCAATTCTTAAAGAAACAAGTCGAATTCTTCGGTTATATAATCGAAGATCATAAACTCCGTCCAGCAACCGGAAAGATAGAAGCTGTGCATAATTATAAACTACCAAAGACACATAAGCAGTTATTAAGTTTTCTAGGCTTGGCTTGGTATTTTCGAAAATTTATCCCGAGTTATTCCATTACTGCCAAACCGTTGACAGACCTGACGAAGCATAATAATTAATTTCACATTAGCGCAAAAGAAGAACAAGCGTTTAACTCTCTAAAGAAGGCATTAACCGAAAACCCAGTACTAGGCATATACAATCAGAAATACGAAACAGAATTGCATACGGACGCTTCGATAGACGGATACGGAGCAGTTCTACTACAGAAATCTCCAAATGACGGCCAGCTACACCCGATCTACTACCAAGAATGATAGAATACAAGATTGCGCCGATCAGAGAGGATTTTTGAGAATAACTTTTGTGTGACGTCACACTGGTGAAATTGCGAGAGAGAAATGCCAAAACGTGAGCAAGAATGGAAGAAGAAGAAAAAATGTTGCAAGGAAAACGTAAAGAAGTTGCACAAGTGTGACGTCATGCAAACCACGATTCTGTCAAATTCGTTAAGAGAGGAATAGCGGTCCGAGATCGGCGCAACCTTTGTATTCTCTCAATCGTGATCTACTACATGAGTACGAAAACAACGGAGGCTCAAAGAAAATTTACAAGCTATGAACTCGAAATACTCGCAGTAATAGAAGCGCTGCACAAATTCAGAGTGTATTTATTGGGCACTCGGTTCAAGCTCGTCACAGATTGTGATGCATTTACAAAAATACTACAGAAGCGAAACTTGTGTACGCGTGTAGCACGATGGATTTTGCTCTTACAAGAGTTCGATTACGTAGTAGAACATCGTGCTGGGTCTCGCATGAGACACGTAGACGCACTCAGCCGCCATACAGTCATGATGAGAAGGGACGATGACCTCATTATCAGAATTTGTTAAGCACAAATGCACGATGAGGCGCTAAAAGCTACTCGAGCCGTTCTGAATAGCAACTGTGTATTCGATGGCTATTTCTTAAAATCAGATATTCTCCACAAGCTTGTTAATGATTCCGAGTTGGTCGTCGTACCAGAGAGTATGCTTGAGCAAATCATAGGTCGCGCGCATTCCAGAGGACATTTATCTGTGCGTATCGACGAAAAAATCAAACGACACATCGCTTGTTGCGTTCCCTGTATTTTAAGCAGCCCTAAGTCGGGTAAAAAGGAAGGACTACTCCATCCTTTGCAGAAGGAAGATTTACCTTTGCACACCTTCCACATCGATTTTTTGGGGCCACTGGAATCAACCAGCAAGCAGTATAGGCATATTTTAACTGTAATAGACGCATTCACGAAGTTTTGTTGGCTATACACCACAAAATCAACGACGACGAAAGAGGTTATAACCAAGTTACGCAACCAAAGTGTTTCCTGGGGATACCCTGCCCACATAATCACCGATAGAGGCACGGCCTTTACCTCAACAGATTTTCAAGCTTACTGTAACGACGAAAACATCAAGCTGGTTCAAATAACAACCGGATTGCCACGCGTGAATGGGCAAGTGGAGAGATTAAACGCAATTGTCATCTCAGTATTGGCTAAACTCAGCAGTGGCGACCCTACGAAGTGGTACAAATTCGTAGATAAAGTTCAACAGGCAATTAATTCAACATTCACGAGAAGCATCAATACAACTCCTTTTGAACTGTTATTCGGCACGAAGATGAGAACAAAGGAAGATCATCAGATCCACGAGTTAATTCAACAAGAAATTACCTCTTCATTTATAAATACGCGTGAAGACCTTCGAAAGCAGGCAAAGTTGCAGATCCTAGAAGTCCAGCGGGAAAATAGGACAACATACAACCGCAGACGCAAGCCAGCACATCAGTACAAAGTCGGCGATTTAATTGCTATTAAACGAACTCAATTTGGTAGCGGACTTAAACTGAAATCCAAATTTTTGGGACCGTACCAAATAACCAAAGTAAAAGGTAATAACTCCTATGACGTTCGTAAAGTCACCAATTCCGAGGGTCCGATTAATACATCAACTTATGCCGAGTATATAAAGCCATGGGTTCAAATCGACGACCAAGACGACGAAGCATTCGGGTCGAACGCTTAAAAGGATGGCCGAATGTGGGAAGTTGGCAACCCCCAAACAAAGGTTCCACAATCCACAAACGACATACTACTCTGCACTTGGCAAGAAAAACGGTCCACGGTAGCGGCATTAAAAGACGGGTTTTGCGGTTCTTTGGCGCAGTAAGACGTGCACTCGAAGACGTAAAGCTAATAGATTTGTCGTAAATTTCAATCACATTTTTCGAGGGACAAGCTGTGCTCTTTTTTCTAATTAAATTTAATTCATTGTCAATCAAAACTATTATCATTTACTCAAAAGGTTCTAAATAAACGTGAATTCATCTGAATTAAGCCGCGTTCTATACCTTATTCTAATTGGATATCTGATTCACCACATACATACATTAGTAAGATTAGTTGCCCTCTTCATGTTTGCCCGTGATTTACCCCTGATCTATCCCGCGAAATGGGCTCGCTTGCCCGTACGGGCAAAAATACGGGAAAATGTTCCCATGTCTGATCAAGAGGGTTTGCTGCATCGCGTAACTGCCTCCTTTGCACTCCTTTGTATTTGCTTCTCCTGCCTCAATTCATTGCTTGATGCTTCGACTAGATTGCTTTAAATGAATTCTAGCTCTTTACACTTTAATTGTCAAAACAAAGCGTCATGAAGCAAAACAGCAGACTTCGAAAATTTTAAATTCTCTTTCCCTTTTTATTGCTCTCCCCGCTATTTTAGAATAGGAGAATTTTATTCTCGAGAAAGGTAAAATCGAAGAGAAATGAAATCCTCGGGAATCAGTATTTAAATGTTTGTCGTGTTCCATCAAGTGTTGTTTACAGTAGTGTACATGATGCTCGGAAGGTATGAGGAGTTGATGTTGTTGTGCGGCCCAGATCTGGTAGTCTCAGTCGTTGTCGTTAAGCTCAACTATCGGTAGACCCAAGACGCGTGCAGCCGCTATGGTGTCTGTCCATAGGGACGAAGGCGTCAGATGAGTGGGGTTTTCCGGGCATGCGAAGAGATGTTTCGAGGCGTGGGATGTCTCTCCGCATTCCGGACACTCATTGGGCACATCTGCATCTAGTCTGCTCAGGCATGAGTTCAACCTGCTGCAGTAGCCAGAGCCAAGTTGGGCTATTGTGGTTCTAGTCTCCCGCGGCAGACGAAGCTCCGTACCAGTCACAGGTCTGACAGCAATTTTATGTATACTCACATGTCTGTCTTTGTATGTCCTACCGTAATTTACAATGATTTTTATTTTTCAAGTTTCACTAATAAAAATTATAAATAATAATTAAAATATGATTTTTATTTTTTCGCTCAAGAATAATGATTACCCCTTGATTTTAGGTTTGTTGATCAAGAACAATGATTATCCTTCAATTTTTATTTTTTTACTGAAGAATAATGATTTTTATTTTTTCGCTCACTAATAACACTGGACCACAAATTTCAACTTTTTCTCTTTACCAGAAACGCCGTTATGAAATTCTTATGTAAAATCACCCCCTGATTCCGAAAATCAAGGTTATTTTTAATTCTATGGTACCGTTTTTGAGATATTTGCAATTTACCGTTTTTGCAAAAAAAAAAAA
>NW_016157297.1:69921-92613 GCF_001687245.7 Rhagoletis zephyria
TTTTTTTGCAAAAACGGTAAATTGCAAATATCTCAAAAACGGTACCATAAAATTAAAAATAACCTTGATTTTCGGAATCAGGGGGTGATTTTACATACGAATTTCATAACGGCGTCTCTGGTAAATTTTGGCCGTCGACCAGTGTAATACTCAGATTCTGAGTTTTATATTTTTGCCTGAGCATAAGGATTTCTTTTGATTTTTATTTTTTTTGCTCAGGTATATTGATTATCTTGTGATTTTTATTTTTTCCGCTCAAGAATATCGATTGACACCTGATTTTTATTTTCTTTCCCCCAACATAAAACTCAAAACCTTATACAACGAAGACCATATAAGATGTTGGCTTGTAATTTTATGAGAACACACTTTTTATCATGGGGTACCACCCAATGATTACGAAACGTTTGAAATTCTGCACTTATAGGCAGAAAATCGGCATCGAAGTCAAACAAGATCATTTTGATGCCTTTTGCATACGCATATGTATGTATGTATATCCTTAATACGAAACAACACTAACTTACTGATCGCTTAATTTTGACATTTGTTCTTTTGTTAAAGGTGTTGGATATTTTCTCCATACAAAGTGTGCTCAAACACGCTTTTTATGTGAAAAAAACGTACATGAGCGTAAAAAAAAATTGCCAAGAATCAACGGTAAGTTATAGAATCTTCAAACTTACACTTTGTTGTACTAAAATTAAAAGGGCTACACATATATGTATTAATATTGGCCGTACGTTGAAAGTACATCCGCCAACATTAGAGGTCCGAACGATGATAGAACGAGAAAACCAACCAGCCAATGTACCCAGAAAGACTTTTGAAAACAAAAAAAATCAGGAACGGCGCAGTAACCGTCAATATTTTACAAAATGAAATTATAATTAAAAAAAAAAAAAAAAATTTTGTGGAACTGCTGTTGAAGCAAAAAAGTAAGGAAAAAGAAATCGTATTGCACGCGTTGGTATGTTGTACTATGTACTTAAAAATGAGCCGTATCAGGGAAAACGGGCAGACGATTAATGCCGGCTAAGGTGCTGGAAAGAAAGGCACGCATCCTCACAGTATATCTTTTAAGAGTGGTTACGGTGATCGCCTTAAGTGTAACTTATACATCTCTTGCTGCTTATTCAAATCCGCCGGTTACCAAAAAGCTTGCCCCAATAACTTTCAGAGAAAAATTTTTGTTATTTTTTTTTTTTATTTATGTAATATTTTTAATTTAAACCGCTCCTGGAGTGGTTTCACAGTTGTTTGTTTGTAGTAGTTCACAAATATACATTTATACTAACACAAGTAAACATTTTTTTTATAGGCTGTCTCCCTTTGATTGCGGAACAAAAACACTTTGTGAAGATATGTGAACTGATAAAACGTTGCTAGAAATTCACACCGAACTTGATTCTTTAATAATTCACGCAACACTGCGGTTGTGATTACATCTCGAACAAGCCCACGTTACTATCCATATTGAAGTATTACATATATGGGGCTACAAAACTGCTTACCCAAATTTTGTCTAAAGAGAGTAATTAAAAAGTGAAATGTTTTTATAAAGCTTTGGAGAATTTTCTTTAACTTTGCGCGAAGTTTGGTACTCTAATTTTTGGAGTTTTCTTGCATATAAAGAATTAGCGAAAAATAAAATATGTAATATGTTTAGCAACTTTCATAGAAACTTTTTAATTTAGCGATGGTCAAAGTGGAAAAAATTAAGACCAAGTCAAAGAAGTATAAATTCGGGCGAAACGAAATTTTATATACCCGGCACAGGTATAAACACGTCGTTTGAAATTTTTCTAAACTACCTTTGCATGATGAGCAGGGGTCTTTTTTCCATATTTCAAACGTTTTCGATAATATGCTGAGTTAGACTTAACTGAACTAAGTTTGATAGACATCGGTATAGCGATTACCGGGATATACCTTTTAGTCATAAAGTGGGCGGCGCCACGCCCAATTCCTAAAAGTTTATAGCAGTCCTGTTTATTGTTAAGAGATTGTTGTAAGTATTTAATTAGAGTCCTCAGTTATTTAAATATCGGAGTTTTCGCATATTAAAATCTACCGTTATACGGGAAGTGGTTATAATTTTAGACTGATTTGAATAATTTTCAATGAATTGCTTTTCTGTACCAAGGTTAATAAGCGAACCGAGTTTGGTAGAAATTGATAAATCGGTTGCCGAGATACACATTTGTGGTCATAAGTGGGCCCACTCCCATTATCCAGAAATTTATATGAATCTAATTTTCTTATAAGTGGCTATTGCAATCATGGATTTTAAGTGAATTAGCTTCAGTAGTTACTGATTTATCCAAGTTTCTGAGTTTCTGTAAATTACGGTTATATGGAAAGTGGGCGTGGTTATTGGCCCGATTTCAGAGATTTTCAACAGCTGGACCCTTAGTAAAACTGGTACCGAGTATGGTAAGGAAGGGTGAAGAGGCTACTTAGATACGGCATTTCATAACGGCGCGAGGTTACGCCCATTTTCCAAAACTTTCATAATAATACTATTTTCTATCAAAATTCTACTGCACATACTCATTTTAAACAATTTGGATCCAATATTTACTGTAATATCGTGGTGTTTCCATTTTTCGAAGATACCGTTATATGTGAAGTGGGCGAGGATACAGTCCAACTTCGCCCATTTTAAATACCAACCTACCTTGGATTAAGGGCAACCTACATACCATATTTCGTTGAGATATCTCAATTATTGCTCGAGTTATCGTGTTTTCGGGCGGACGGATGGACGTACAGACAGACAGACATGGCTTGATCGACTTCACTTTTCGTTCTGAGCATTTATGTATGTATACATTTGTCTATGTATGTCTCGATTCTTTTACGCTGTTACAAATAAGCGTTATGCGAACAAAGTTATAATACCCTTGCACACAAGTGCGCTCGGGGACAAAAATAGGGGTTTTAAAATTTTAACCGATGAAAACTAAGTACAACAAGCTAAGTCTAACAATTATTATACATCATTTTAAAGTTATATACATAAATTCCTTTTTCAAACCATGTTTGATTTTCAAAATCGGATGAAAAATATTTAGTCAAGCTGTTATTAGATAAGTGCATAGTATGAAAATAACGGTCGTTTTAAATAAAATAAAAATGGAGGTTTCAGAAACTATAGGATCAACTATTTTTACCTACATTAAGTTTTGTTTCGTGTATATTTCGTGATATTTTGTAGCACCGTGTTATTGGTCTCGAGCATTTATGACGTTTGTAAGCAATTTCATTTTGAAGTTAAACACACACACATTTCTTTTCCAATCTCAACGAAATATAATTACGAAAGTAAGAAAATATCAAATTTTTAATCTAGTTTGTGCAACGTGCATGAGTATGTCCATGCCTATGTAGATATGACACAGATATGCACACGGCATGGAAACGATCTTGTTTCATTTCCATACCAATTTTCCGCCTATAAGTTTATAATTTCAAATGTTTCGTTTTTATAGGAAGACTAGCAGACCCGGCGAACTTTGTCCCGCCCAAAATTAATTATTTTATTGGCACTTTTGGTCCAACGTTTTCGCCAGCAATTCACGTTCACGTTCAAAGCGTTATACCGGGAAGAAGTCCTTGCGGCTCGATAGTGAATCATCCTTGAATCTGTATAGTATAGTTGGTGTCAATTTCTAAGCTGGTGAGTATCATTGGTCCACATTCTGTTTAGTCACCGTAAAGCAAGGACCGCAATGGTTCTTACGGTTGATTTAACGGGAGTAATTTGACTTTGATCCCTGGTGCCTCCGAATCGAGGATTTTTAGCTCTAACTCGGCTCCAGCGCCACGAAAAATTATCATTAAAATCGTTTCGGTCGCTTAGGGGGAGTTAAGCGACCAGAATAAGTCTTTTTTACTCACTGACACTCTTCGGCGTTTTTTCCCATACAAAAAACTATCACGCATTCGTTATACGGAGAAAAAGCGCAACATGATCAGCGAAAAAAGTTCTCAAAAATCAAAGGTAACTTATAGCCATTTAAAATTTGCACTTTATGATACTGAAATTGAGTGAACTACAAAACTGCTTACTCAATTTGGTGCCATTTGATGCAAAATGAACTATATTTCTATAAAAAATAACAAAAAAATTTATTATGAAAAAAACACTATTCTGGGTGTATATATATACAGATAGGTAAAAGTTTCAATATGTTTGGAAAGCGTCACGTCCCTTTTCCAGTAGCCCCAAAATCTCTATACCCATTTCCAGGACGCTACCGCAAATACTTCCAGAGATATATGGTATGAAAAATTCGATAAGTATGGCTGATGCCACGCTCCCTTAATATATCGAAAGTCTGCAGTAGGTGTCCAAAATTTCGAAAAAATCGATGCAGCCGTTCGCGAGATCACCTCTTATAAAAAGAAGGAGCTTCTCTTTATATAATTAGTGTAGGTAACACAGGGCACAGGGCGATTTTGATGCGGCAAATGTTGAAGCTGGTTTTGATAGGCTTTTTTGTGCTGATTAAGAATCCGTAAGTATAAAGTTTCCATCAGCTCCAGATTTTGAGAAAAATGTGGTGAAAGTGACAAAAAATCGCGGTTTTTGATATATTTGAGAAGCTCCAGCAATGTGCAAAAGGTGATAGACCCTTCCTCTTAGGCTTAAATTAAAGCTAAAACTACAGACTACTATCCCTGAAAGTACTATTCCTGCACCTTGCCCTAATGGTCACCTATACTCATTTACTTTGTACAATAAAAAAATACTGGAAAATTATGCAATTGAAAAAAAGGTTTAAAAATCAGTGTTGGCTGTTCAATAAATGACTATAGGTGACCTTAGGGTCAAGGTGTAGGAATGGTATTTTCAGGGATTGAAGTCAGAAGTCCAAGCCTTAATTAAAGCCTAAGTGGAAGGTTCCTATCACCTTTTGCTTAATTGCGGTAGGTACTCAAACTTCCCAACATCAGTTATTCCTGTTCAACAAATGATTTATAAGTGACCATCCATTTGCAAGGATAGTATTCGAGAGTTCTAGCTTTAATTTAGGTCTAAGTGAAAGGTTCTATTACCTTTTGTTTCTTTGCTAGAGCTTCTCAAATATTGAAAAAACGCAATTTTTTGACACTTTGACCTCGTTTTTCTTCAAATCTGGAACTTACGAAAACCTTATGCTTACGGATTCGTAATCAGCACACAAAAATTCGGCAAAAATAGCGATAACATTTGCTGCATCAAATTTTTCCCCATTTTTGTTGGCCTGTGTAATAAGTATTGTTAACTAGCCAATACCCGCATGTCTGCGCCGCCTGCAAACACTTCGAACTGTAAAACAATGACTCGATTCTGTTCTATGCATATCTATAATACCGGTATCGAATTTCGAGCAAATCGGATAAGATTTTTTTTGAATAGATCGGTATCTGGTCCACCTATCAGAAAAAATATCCTATATGTTAACCCAGCCAAAAAGCTACCTACGTGCCAAATTTCAAGCAAATCGGACCATAAATAAAACTGTTTCGAATAGATCGGTCCCTGGCCCACTTAACGGGAAAAATGGAGCCCATATCCTAATCTAGGCAAAAGGCTACCAACGTACCAAACGCATATTTCTAACGTAGCTCGATCCCTGCGCCACCTATCGGAAAAATTAGAACTCTGTGCACTCCTAAACACCTTTCCAAAAAACACCCATTCCAGCAACCTTTCGAATCGGTTATGAAACATAGGAGAAAATTGTTCCCAAGTGATTCGTGCTCCCAATGAATTTCACAATTATCCGAAATTTTCCACGCTTTCGTCGAAAAAAATTAAAATTTTTCGCATTCTTCCAGATTTTTCCACTTAGAATTTTATATTTTTCCATTCGAATGCCATTCCGAAGGAATTTCACACAACATTCTATACAAAAAAATAAATTTTAAATTTTTCCAATTTTCCGACTTTCCCGGAGGGGTTTCCCAAAATTTTCTTTCGTAAAAACCTTGAAATTACAAATAACTAAAAAAAATGTTTAGCCAAATCGGCTCAACCGTTCTCAATTGATGAATTGCTATACATCTTTCACACCATTTTTATATATCTAGATAACACAAGATAAAAGGTGTGCTCTTATAAAATTTCAAGTAAACAATTCATATAGTCTTGGTTTTATAAGGTTTTGAGTTTTATGTTTGGCGAAAGAAAATAAACATCAGGCGTCAATCATTCTTGAGCGGAAAAAATAAAAATCGCGAGATAATCATTATACCTGAGCGAAAAAAATAAGAATCAAAACTTATCTTTTTTATGTAGGCGGCCTTCGAACGCGCTTACGGATTATAACCCTTACTAAGTAGAATTCTCCTTTCTGTGTTGCCGGAAAAGTGGGGCGGAAGTATTTTGCCGCAGAACTTTTTCGGCGTAGGCGTCCTTCGGCCGCGCTTCGGGATTATGACCCTTGCTAAGTAGAACTCTCCTTTGTGTGTTGCCGGAAAAGAGGGGCGGAAGTATTTTTCCCAGAACTTCTTTTTGCATAGGCGGACTTCGGCCGCGCTTAGGGATTATAACCCTTACTAAGTAGAATTCTCCTTTCTGTGTTGGCGGAAAAGTGGGACGGAGGTATTTTGCCGCAGAACTTTTTCGGCGAAGGCGGCATTCGGCCGCGCATAGGGATTATAACCCTTACTAAGTAGAATTCTCCTTTCTGTGTTGGCGGAAAAGTGGGACGGAGGTATTTTGCCGCAGAACTTTTTCGGCGAAGGCGGCATTCGGCCGCGCATAGGGATTATAACCCTTACTAAGTAGAACTCTCCTTTGTGTGTTGCCGGAAAAGAGGGGCGGAAGTATTTTTGCCCAGAACTTCTTTTTGTATAGTCGGCCTTCGGCCGCGCTTAGGGATTATAACCCTTACTAAGTAGAACTCTCCTTTGTGTGTTGCCGGAAAAGAGGGGCGGAAGTATTTTTGCCCAGAACTTCTTTTTGTATAGTCGGCCTTCGGCCGCGCTTAGGGATTATAACCCTTACTAAGTAGAACTCTCCTTTGTGTGTTGCCGGAAAAGAGGGGCGGAAGTATTTTTGCCCAGAACTTCTTTTTGTATAGTCGGCCTTCGGCCGCGCTTAGGGATTATAACCCTTACTAAGTAGAACTCTCCTTTGTGTGTTGCCGGAAAAGAGGGGCGGAAGTATTTTTGCCCAGAACTTCTTTTTGTATAGTCGGCCTTCGGCCGCGCTTAGGGATTATAACCCTTACTAAGTAGAACTCTCCTTTGTGTGTTGCCGGAAAAGAGGGGCGGAAGTATTTTTGCCCAGAACTTCTTTTTGTATAGTCGGCCTTCGGCCGCGCTTAGGGATTATAACCCTTACTAAGTCGAATTCTCCTTTCTGTGTTGCCGGAAAAGGGGGGCGGAAGTATTTTTGTGCAGAACTTCTTTATGTGTAGGCGGCCTTCGGCCGCGCTTAAACATTATTTCCCCTACTAAGTAGAATTCTCCTTTCTGTGTTGCCGGAAAAGGTGGCCGGAAGTATTTTTACGCAGAACTTCTTTCTGCCTAGGCGGTATTCGGTCGCGCTTAGGGATTATAACCCTTACTAAGCAGAACCCTCCTCTCTGTGTTGCCGGAAAAGGTGGCCGGAAGTATTTTTACGCAGAACTTCTTTCTGCCTAGGCGGTATTCGGTCGCGCTTAGGGATTATAACCCTTACTAAGCAGAACCCTCCTCTCTGTGTTGCCGGAAAAGGGGACCGGAAGTATTTTTGCGCAGAACTTCTTTCTTCGTAAGCGGCCTTCGGCCGCGCTTAGGGATTATAACCCTTACTAAGTAGAACTCTCCTTTCTGTGTGGCCGGAAAAGAAGGCCGGAAGTATTTTTGGGCAGAACTTCTGTCTGCGTAGGCGGCCTTCGGCCCCGCTTAGGTATTAAAACCCTTACTAATTAGAATTCTCCTTTCTGTGCTGGCGGCAAAGGGGGGTGGAAGAATTTTTGAGCAGAACTTCTTTCTGCGTAGGCGGCGGGGCACCGAAATTGCGCATATGGAAACTGTGCATTTAGACATTATTTCGGTTTCAACCGAAACTGTGCATGTATGCTTTATTTCGGTTTTTACCATATGCATTATTTCGGCTTTAAACCGAAACTGTGCATGTATGCATTATTTCGGTTTTTTTCGTATGCATTATTTCGTATGCACAGTTTCCATATGCACAATTTCAGGGTGCCGTAGGCGGCCTTCGACCGCGCGTAAGGATTATAACCCTTGCTAATTAGAAGTAAATAATTCATATTAAAAAAAAAAACGAAATTATCCATATGCACACTTTCGTTAGAAAACCGAAATAATGTATATAACAAAAACCGAAATAAAGCATACATGCACAGTTTTGGTTGAAACCGAAATAATGTGTAAATGCACAGTTTCCATATGCGCAATTTCGGTCCCCCAATTAAGAAAGGGGTAATTCGCGATCGTAATTAGAGGATCGAACAAAGTAATTCCCGGTGTCATAGGTAAGCGCGTATTACCCTTCAAAAGGTGTTCGCACGAGGCGATTTTGTGTTCAACTTTTGCATGAAAAAAAGCTAAATGGCTAAATGTTGGCTGGCGCCCAACTTTGTTGAAATCGATTAGTTGAAAGGCTGTTCAACCAAAAGTAGAATGCAAAGTTGAACAATACAAACGCCTTTTTATGGCGAATATTTTGATATTTTTTTATATTTTGATATTTTTAGCCATTCAATTTTTTTTCTTGCAACCCTGGGTGAGTTGAACGGAAAAGTTGAACGCAAAATCGCAACACTGAAAGACTAGCTAACGACGCACAGTGGAGCAAAAAAGGTTGCTGTGGACAAATGAATTTTGAGAGCCCAAATATGAACCTATTTCAAGTTTCTTTTTTTTTAATAAAAGATAATTAAATCGTGTCGCGATTTTTTAAAAAAGCTCTGTTTTTTTATTTATTTACACTGCCGGAACAAAGTATTGGCACAGCAAATTTTTCACAATATATGCAACAATTATTATTCTTATATTGTTCCGCCAGTTTTGAATAAAAATATGGTTCATTCAACAACAAAAAACATGAAAATATAATTCCTAAACTTTGTGCAAAACTCGCGAAAATTCAGCAAATTTTCATCAAAATTTTCACCTTAATCCGATTTTTTAGAATTTTAGTATGCGGTTCTGCATCCCATTAAATTCTAGTAAACAAATGCAAGTTCGGAGTTCATCAAAAATCGCGTTGATTTTTTAGAATTTTTTTTGTTGAAGGTGTTTTGCATTTTTTCCATGTAAAGTATTTTGGAAAAAAAAATTTGTATGGAAGAGACTGCGCGAAAAAAATTGCCAAAAATCAACGGTAATTCCTAGCTATTTAAAACTTGCACTTTATTATAATTGATTGGGCTAAAAATCTGCATACTCAAATAATTGCTAAAAAATCTGATTGAAAAGTTTAAAATTTTCATGAAAATTTGCTGAATTTTCGCGAGTTTTGCACAAAGTTTAGGAATTATATTTTTATGTTTTTGGCTGTAGAATGAACCATATTTTTATACGAAATTAGCGGAAAAATATTAGAATGAAAATTGTTGCATATATTGTGAAAAACTTGCTGTGCCAATACTTTGTTCCGGCAGTGTATGTTGAAAAATAAAATAAAAAAAATTTCACGTTTGAATGCTTCTACTTTTTTGGAAAATACTTGAAATTAAGTTCAAATATCTGCAATTCTTTAAAAAAATATTCATAAACATTTTTCCATAGGATACATNTATTTCAAGTTTCTTTTTTTTTAATAAAAGATAATTAAATCGTGTCGCGATTTTTTAAAAAAGCTCTGTTTTTTTATTTATTTACACTGCCGGAACAAAGTATTGGCACAGCAAATTTTTCACAATATATGCAACAATTATTATTCTTATATTGTTCCGCCAGTTTTGAATAAAAATATGGTTCATTCAACAACAAAAAACATGAAAATATAATTCCTAAACTTTGTGCAAAACTCGCGAAAATTCAGCAAATTTTCATCAAAATTTTCACCTTAATCCGATTTTTTAGAATTTTAGTATGCGGTTCTGCATCCCATTAAATTCTAGTAAACAAATGCAAGTTCGGAGTTCATCAAAAATCGCGTTGATTTTTTAGAATTTTTTTTGTTGAAGGTGTTTTGCATTTTTTCCATGTAAAGTATTTTGGAAAAAAAAATTTGTATGGAAGAGACTGCGCGAAAAAAATTGCCAAAAATCAACGGTAATTCCTAGCTATTTAAAACTTGCACTTTATTATAATTGATTGGGCTAAAAATCTGCATACTCAAATAATTGCTAAAAAATCTGATTGAAAAGTTTAAAATTTTCATGAAAATTTGCTGAATTTTCGCGAGTTTTGCACAAAGTTTAGGAATTATATTTTTATGTTTTTGGCTGTAGAATGAACCATATTTTTATACGAAATTAGCGGAAAAATATTAGAATGAAAATTGTTGCATATATTGTGAAAAACTTGCTGTGCCAATACTTTGTTCCGGCAGTGTATGTTGAAAAATAAAATAAAAAAAATTTCACGTTTGAATGCTTCTACTTTTTTGGAAAATACTTGAAATTAAGTTCAAATATCTGCAATTCTTTAAAAAAATATTCATAAACATTTTTCCATAGGATACATTTAATTAAAAAATGTATTTCATTCGTTATCTATACTAATATATAATTTGAAAGCCGTTTTTTTCGCTTCTTTCTAATCGAAAAACTCGAGAACAGCTGTACCGATAAATTTCAAATTTTTGACATCGACTCTAGACCCCCAAAGGATGATAATAGAATAAAAATAATTTCGATATATCAAGGGGGCGTGGCACCTCCCATACAAACTGAAGTTGTCGCACAACATATCTCTGGAAGTATTCATCGTAGAGTGCTGCAACTTAGTACAGAGATATATAATATCAACGCCAAACTCAAAAAAAGGGAGTTATTGAAGAAAAGGGTGTGGCACCTCCTATACAAACTGAATTTCTCACACCACATACACATTCTAATGTGAGAAATTCAGTTTGTATGGGAGGTGCCACGCCCTGTTTTTCAATATCTTCCATTTTTTCCATGAGTTTGGCGTTGATATTATATATCTCTCTACTAAGTTTCAGCACTCTACGATGAACACTTCCAGAGATATGTTGTGTAAAAACTTTAGTTTGTATGGGAGTTGCCCCGCCCATTCATATATCGAAATTATTCCTCTTCTATTATCATCCTTTGAGGGTCTAGATTCGATGTCCAAAATTTCAAAAATATCGGTACAGCTGTTCTCGAGTGTTTCGATTTAAAAAAAAACGGCTTTCAAAATAAATAAAAAATCAGAGCTTTTTTGAAAAATTGCCAAGGATAGATCGACGCGAAATTTAATTATCTTTTATTTAAAAAAAGAAACTTGAAATCGGTTCATATTTGGGCTCTCAAATTTGATTTGTCCATAGCAACCCTTTTTGCCCCACTGTTCGACGCGTCTTCACAGGGAAAATTATTGCCTACCATATGTCATTTTGGTTGCCAGTTATGTATAAGGTTTATCAGTGGCAATACTTTTGTGTGGGAATTTTTTATCTTGATAAAAGCATTTGTAAGATGGATATGTTCGTTGCATTGGAGCGCAAATATGCTTAATTTTTTTTAGAAAATGTGTTATTTCACATCCAAGAACATAATCAAAAATAACACAGGCCCAGCGGCGGATCCAGACTTTTCTTGGGGGTGTTTTCCGGGAAATTTGCCACTTATTCTTATTACTGTAAACGAGGAATTCTTGTATATATATATTAGGGTGATCCAAAATAACTAACCTGACGAATTTATGGCCTTAAAATGATCTATTTACTGAGAAGGAAATTCTCCCATTTGGAAACATTTATATTTTTAAATTTTAAAAGTTGTCGGTCGGCGTTTGAAATTTTCTATGTAAATAACATGTAAAAAATTGGGTTTCATTAAGAATGTTATAACTTCTGAACCGTTAAGAAAAGTTATAAAAAAGGGATAAAGGCTTTTCTAGCCATATTCTTGTAGGGCATTAAATTCTCTAAAAAATGACCCTGAAGTTAGCTATCTTAGAGACGATTAAAAGTATTAAATATGTTAATATATTGCTGAACAAGGTATAGCGTTGATACAAAATTATAATCGAACTTTTTCGAAAGACGAAGAATGAAAGCAATTTCTTTTGCAAGCAATACAATTACAATTAAATAATTTAAAAAGTAATTTTTAAGCGAAAAACACAACCGACTTCAATTGTCATATAAAAAATTAGGAGTACCGTTAATTTTTTCATGATCCAATGGTCGGATCTAAACCAACTACCTTTAAAAATATATACTGAAAATTTGTTAATATGTGGCGGTCTTATAATTATGCAACGCAGTGTACTATTAACTTTTTTGACTTGTGTTTAGAGAAACTTTGAATTGTTGATTTATTCGTTATTTATGTATTAAAATAAATATAAACAGTTTTTTGTGTTTTCAGTGTGGAGAATTTGTCCTCCTGGCATGTTAAAAAATTCTGGTCACCTTATTCATTATGTACATATACAAACATACTTAAAAATGTTATTTTAAGTCATCACAAGTTCTTTTTTTATTTTGCATCTTTGATATCTTTTTGATTTTTTAAATAAATTAAATGAAAATTAATTAATTAATTATTTACCTCGAAGTTATTATTAATTTCTCGCACGGTGTAAAGGGACTTTTCATATAATTAGTCCAATTATTTTGAAGAATAGACTCGATTTTATTGAGAATAATGTCGCTACTGACATTCTTGTGTTGTTATAAAATTTGTCCGGCTATCGGCGCAGTTCCAAATATAAGTTGAATTCACTTTTTGTTTTCCTTTGATGGTTAATTGGATGTATTTAAATTTTTCATTTTTCAAAAAAAGTGTTAAACACATTCATCGAAATAAAAAACTCCTCGACGGAATCCATCGTTCACACTGAACTCACAAAAATGATTGCAGCAGCTCGCTTCGCTTTGCCGCTTTCACTCTGACACCTTATACATGGCATTGCTTCTCGCTTGAACTATTATCGCTTCAAGCTTCAAATCGCTTCTCGCTTCCTCTCTGACATCAACCTTAGGCTCCCCGCATTTGCGCCTCGTCATGCAGGTGATGTTCTGGCGACATCAGAAGACATCCGGTCGCTGTCCGGAGTGCTGTGTTTTGAGTCGTGTGCAGCTTCATCCACTGCGTCCTACTGGTCCCGGCGACCACACTGGTGCTGCGTAGCTTAGAACCGGTCCCAGGTACTGCGGGCTAGAGACATGAGAACCTTGTTGCGGCTCTGTACTTTGTTGACAATTCCGGTTGTATGCCCAGAAAAGGAGGAGGGCAGACTGTCGAATGTTACTCCGAGTATTTTTGGGTTATTCACCGTCGGAATTGCTATGTCATCAACGTGAATACCCAGCTTTAGTCTGACCTCCTTCGTCCAGGTGGTGAACAGGGTAGCTGAGGATTTTGTTGGGGAGAGGGTTATGCTCCTAGCAGTGAAGAAGCGAGGAGAGATAACGGTTTACTTTCGAGCACAAGTCATCAATTCCATTCCCAGACGCCATTACCTAGCAGCCTTCAGCGTAAGAGGCAATGAGACTCCCTCTGGTGGCTGAGGGAGCTTGGAAATGCAATAATTAAACAGTAGTGGGGAAAGAACACCACCCTGTGGAACCCCCTGTGTTATTTTTCTAGGTTTACTCTGTTTGTCTCTAAACATTATTGACGAGTGTCGACCACTCAGATAAATCTCCGATCACCGTTTGAGTCTCTGTGGGAGAGGGGAGGCCTCTATGTCTTGTAGTAGTGACTAACGGTATCAAATTCCTTCGACAGATGCAACCCTACTAGAATAGTTCTCTCACGGAGGCGTTTGCGTTTTAGACCGCGTGTTTTCTGAGTGTTTATGGCGTTAAGTGCTGTTGTGCTCTGCACTTTACGGAAGCCAAGATGAAGCTTCTTCGTTGGGGTCAGGTTGTTCGCAAAGACGGGAGTAGCAAGGCCTCTGGTGTCTTCGCTACCGGGGAAAGTAGGGTTATGGGGCGTTAACACCCCTATGTGGGCTGCTTTCCCGGTTTGAGCAGTGGGACCCCTCTCCCCATCTTCCAGATGTATGGAATGACGAGAGTGGCAATTGACAGGTTGAGAACCTTGGCTAAGGCCCTTATTATGAGTTCGCCGGTTATCGCAGATGGAAAGTGAAATTCGTATTATGTCGAAATTTTCGTTGAGTATAGAATTTTCCGTCGAACAGAATTTTGCTTTCGATGGTGCACAGAGGGGTATTTGGCGATTTAGTCGGCCAAAAGTCGAATTTCAGTTTTCAGTTTTTTCTTTAATAACTGAATATTGGGTGAAGAGAATATAATTCTTGACTATATTCCATTATTTATTAATCCCTCTTTGCTTTAGTTCGCTCGCACCGCGTTGTGAAAGTGCCGTGTTGATAATTCTTTAGATGCGTTTAATACAAGCCGAAGTTGTAAAAAACTGCTTTAATTAGTGTGTTAATTTTTTAAATTATATTAAATTGGATAATTGTAAAGCAGATAAATATCACATAATCCAAATAGTTTAATACAATTATAATATGAACTGGTACCGGCAAAGCTACAAGGAAAAATATCGTATTTTTGGTAATTTTAATGGATTAGAGGAATGAACTACAGTCATAAAGTTATGTAACACCACTCAACTGCGCTGAGATTCTTGCTTGGGAGCTATGTTTGACAGTTCGTAGTTTGGAAACAAACAAAAAAACTGCTGAAAATGTGCGTTCGCTGTGCAGTGATCATTGGAAATACTTACTACTGCCGAAAAATAAACCGAAAATACTGTGGCAGTACTGTACCAGTTTTCTTTGAATGTACAGGGTGTTCTGTAAAAGTGTTCAATGAGTAAAAGGGCTGATAGGAAAGTCAAGACGCCCAACAACGTTAAGGGGAGCGATAGGGCGGTGGGCGGTTCAATATAAAAATTTGGAGATATGCAGGGAGAAAATAGTTTTCAGTACATTTATGGCGTTTTCGTTTCTACCAAAAAAGGTTACCTTCTCTTTGCCCTCTACCCACAAATACTAAGAAGAGGGCAAGGAGAAGGCAACATTTTTTGTAGAAACGAAAACTCTATTAGAAAAAAATTCTGTAATTAAGGGTAAGTTCTAGTAAAAATTTGCAAACTGCATATATGTATGTATCTCATTACTTTAGACCAGAGGTGGGCAGCCTCGGCAGAGTATTTTTCTAGTGTACGTGAAATTGATGTCACTGTGTGCGTGCGAACAAGTCGTGCAGTTGAATGAAGCTGCCTTCTCACGCAGAGCGTGTATATATACGCGAATACCAGCATGTTACGTACGAACGATTCGGGAGAGAAGTTTCCTCCAAATACGCGGCGAGTCTTCCGTCTTGTGTCTTCAAAATGTGCACATTCGAAGAACACATGGTATACGTCTTCTATAGCATCCCTTCCGCAGTGGTCGCATATAGGATCAGATTCGTGTTTAAACCGGTAAAGGTACGCTTTAAAGCACCCCTGACCAGATAAGAACTGAGTTAGATGGAAGTCTACTTCGCCGTGCGTCCTGTCAAGCCAGCGTTTTAAATCCGGGATACAGCTGTACTTCCAACGGCCGTTTGGTGAGTTGTCCCACCTTTGCTGCCAGACCTGCCTACTGGCATCCCTTGCCGCGGAGGGTTCCATTTCGCTCCCAAAACGTTGGGCTGCCTCTTCCGCCAGTATATCGATGGGGTATATTCCAGCGACAACCAATGCTGCTTCGTCGGGGACTGTTTTGAACGCGCAGCATACTCGAAGTGCACATAATCTGTAGGTTGACCTCATCCCGCGGAAGTACGAAGAGTATTGCGATGCGTTGTGCCAAAGAGGCGCCCCATACAGCAATTGGCTCTTTACAATACTTGCGAGGAGCTGTCGTCGGCGCTGCTTTGGCCCGTGCGTGTTTAACATTATCCGCGATAAAGCTGCGTTCGCCAATTTATATGGTGACTTAGAAGAGGTTTTGCTGGAGATGAGCACCGCCTCCGTTTTGTGCTCCTCAAGCTTAAGGCCATTTTTATGAAGCCACGATTGTACGACTTCTTGGCTTTATTGCCTTTCTCGAAAATTTCGTTTAAGTGTTTCGCAATAACCACTATCGCGATGTCATCCGCAAAGCCAATTACCTCTGTCGCTTTGGGTACTTTGAGGCGAAGGACTCCGTCGTACATAATGTTCCAAAGCAAAGGACCAAGCACAGAGCCTTGGGGGACTCCACTTGAGATTTTTTGATTTTTAATTTTCGAAGTAGCTTCGTATGAGCCTTCTGAGGTACAAAAGTACCCCTACATGATCCAGTGCGTCTAGGATTTTTGCCCAGTTCGCCGAATTAAACGCATTTTTAACGTCGAGGGTTACTACCAAGCAATATTCTTTGGAACCTCCGAGCCAACGCGAGCCACTTATTGCGTCGCGTGCCAGCTGGGTAACAAAGTTTACTGCGTGAATGGTGGATATTTTCGGAAGCCAAACTGGTTATCCGATATTCCGATTTCGTTTTCGAGACGGTTGCATATAACACGCTCAAGGACTTTTCCCGCCGAGTCGAGCGGACATATGGGCCTGTAACTCGAAGGTTCCGTTAGAGGTTTACCTGGCTTAGGCAGCAGTATCAGCATTTGCTTCTTCCAGACTGGTGGGAATATTCCCTCGGCTAGGCATGCGTAAAATATGTCCATGAACGACGATGCAAAATTGGTGATCGCCAGTTTCAAAACTAAATTAGGAACCCCTCTGGGCCGGGAGACTTATTATCCTCTCTCGTCTTTTTGCGGCTTGGAGAACTCCTTCGTTGGTGACCTCATCAAATGAGTTTAAGAGCTCCCTTGAAGTAGAGGAAACCAGTCTCCTCTGATCGAAAAAAGTGTCTACCACGGTTTTGAGGAACATTGGGCATGTTGGGATGGCCTCCTTTGCGACGTGAAGTTTTTTCATCGCAATTTTGTATGCTGATCCCCAAGGATTTTTCTCAGCGTCGTCGCAAAGCTTGAGAAAGCATTGACGCTTGCTATCTTTTATTGCTAACTTAAGTACGTGTCTAGCCGCTTTGTACCTCTCTCTGTACTCCGCGAACTGGGCCCTTCCTCTTGCACGTTGGAAACGCCTTCTCATCTTAATTCACTCAGTTCTGTTGACTTCCGTACCATTGCTGCATCGCAAGCTACTCGAATATTAGCCATTAGCTGAGATGCCATTATATTCGCTGATCCTGCATACTGTGTTGGTCTCATCGTCTCATTGAAAACTTCGACGTCTAGGGTGTTAGTTTTCCATCCGCGGCGGTTTTGGCCCGATTGTTTATTACGTAATCTGCGCCCATTTAAATTAATATCGCAGATGATTGCTGAGTGGTCGCCTTGTGTGTAACACTCACTCACTTTCCATTCGGAGAGCGTATACAAATTTGCGCTGACGAATGAGATATGTATGATTGACCCGTAGCCGTTTCTGTTAAATGTGTATTACGCTCCAGTGTTTAGCAGGGCTACATCCAGGAATGGGAATGCTTCAAGCAGCGATCTACCCTTCGCTTAGAGCCCCACTCTATTGCCCAGGTAATAAAGTCTCCTGCAATAATAAAGTGGTTTCAGGTGTTAGCATCCATGACGATTTTCTGAATGATCTCTTCGAATTCGGCTAAAGGCGTGCTTGGTGGTATGTAGCAGCTGTAGATGTATATGCCATCTATCTTTCCACAGACGAAGCCGCTTTCTTGGGTTATGCGTTCCATATACGCGGGATGTCTACCGCATGTCCAAATTGCAGCTTTTCCGCTGGAGTCCTGCGTCCAGTTACCAGACTGAGCTTTGTACGGCTCACTTAGTAAGGCTACGTCAGCCTTTAGCTCCTCTAAAGTTTGTGACAAGAGATCTTGTGCGGCTTTGCAGTGATTGAGGTTAAGTTGTATTAATCGCAAAGCGGTTTTAATTTATCCAGTGCTGCCTGTTATACCGGGTAAGGGTATCTGGAGATATTTGTACAAAGTTGGCACGTATTCGAAATTATTTATAATTGCACCGGCACAAAAAAAAAAAACAGAAGTTGTTTGTACATCCGACACCACCTAACTACCGGCATGTATTTTGACCCGCTGAATCCGAATTTTACGTCAGTTAGGTGGGATAAATGGTAAAAAAAATTATGAATCTAAACCAAGCATGATTCTTATGTATTTTTATCCGTTAAATACAAATCTGAAATGTATTTAGGTAATAAATTCGATATTGAAGGGTGTACGGCCCAAACTGACGTAAAAACCAGATTCAGCGGGTGAAAATACATGCCGGTAGGTAAGTGGTGTCGGATGTAAAAACAACTTTCTTTTTTTGTGTGCCGGTGTTATTAATTCTAAGAAAGATGCACCAAAAAAAATGAAAGTTAAAAGACATTTCAAGTGAAACAAACTACTATATACTATAGTTACTTCGATGAGTGTATGAAACTTCTGCGTGTAAGATAAGGTGCAGATTATTTCAATAAAACTCATCATAATGGTTGGTCCATATAGAGTTTTTTCTAATCATATGTTATTTTGAATTTGATTTTTCAAACAGGAAGCAATCCAGCTAAATGTAGTTGAAAAAAAAACCTTTCAAAGCCATTTTGGATAATGCCCTTAGCGTAGTAATTCATTGAAATTAATTTAATTACATCTTTTGACAGGTGGCAAACCATCTTATTTTCCATATCCATATTGTTATGATTAATTTACCCTATTATATAAATTGAACTAGTTTCAAACTATAACCTTATTAAACTTTTTAGTCTGACAACCATATTGTTATACATATTTCAGTTACGTAATTCCCTTGAATTAAAGTTGAAGTTAATTTTAAAACACATGGTAATCCTCCCACATGTTGTGTAGAAATATATCCTTTTCAAAACCATCTCGATTGATACCCATATTGTAGTAATTCATTTAAGGGAACGTACACATACTACGTGACCCACTTTTTCCAATGTTTAACCTCCCCCTCCCCCCTCGGTAACCACCCGTAGTATATTCCAAGACCCCTCCCCCGCAGTTTTCACGTAGTAAGTCATAAATATGGTTTTGAATCATTTCTTGCTAACAAAAAGTTAAAAAAAAAAAATTATTTGGCTTATATGTATTTGTCTTTATTAATATGGCGCTTGCTGCGTGACGGCAAGAGTGCATGCCTACCCATGATTCAATAATTAAAGGTTTGCCCATTATTGACATTAGAGTTTTGACACTGCCTTAGCTCCTTTACAAAAGATTTGCACGCACACACGAACCCACACACAATGCTTTGCTAAGGGAGCCGATTTTGTCAAGAGGGAGCGAGATAGATATAAACCTTCTCTTCGCCGATACGGCGAATCAATCTGTTTCTACAATCGGACCTCGATAACATGGAGTCTATCGATGTCAAACTTTAAGCAACTTTATTTTCGTTGTTTTGGTGGAATACTTGGACATAATCCACCTCTATTTACTTGATTTTAAACATTTACAGTTTTAAATATCGTAACACGTCGTTTCCAAACATTTTGAGTTAAAATTTTCATAAAAATAATTTTGGCCGCCTAAATTGGTCAAATACCCCTATGTGCGACATAGCAAAGTTCCGAAAGTCGTTCCTTTGTGTTTTAACCAAATAAAGTAGCTTCTTTTAGAAGTCTGCAGGCGGGTGCCAACTTTCGCTATCGGTAAAACTTTATCGCCAAAAAATGCTAAATTAATTTTAGCAATTTCTAACGATTTTTTCGGTTCTCGAACGGCGCGTCATGACGCGTGGTGATCCGTGGTGTTATGCACTTTTAAAGCTGTATACTATGTTCATACTGCGTAGTAGTATGTTAGAAGTGTATTTTGTCAATATTTTTTTTATAGAGCATTACTACGCTTTCGAAAGAAATAGTGTCCATGGACGATATTTTCGCTGCGCCTTATTACACTCCACCGTAAAGCTTGCATGATTTTTAACATTCCAATGACATTATTTCCACAATTCTTCTGACATTGTTTCACTTTTGGCCTGTGTATGAATTTCATTGACATTAATTCGCTTTTCAGTTGTGTATTAATGTCAATGACATTAATTCCATTGACAATATTGCACGTCACCAAGATCTAAAGGTTGAAGTACAAATTAGTGCTGACTATTTGTTACTATACACTCCCATTTTTTTTGCATATTTAAGCGATGAACAAAATGAACCGGATAAAGTGAGGGAACTGTTTTGGCAGCTCGTATAGCTAAAAGTGCGATTCCATATTATTTTGCTTCGCTAAAAATCTCTAATTTTCGCTTAAACAAGTTAAAAATTGGCGACGCGAAAAAATTGCTGCTAAAAAAATGTATCAACAAATCAAAGCTGATTTGTGTATTGTTGTTCATTAAAACTACTCAACTATATAGAAAAAAACTTTGTATTTAATAGGAAAAATGCAAAACGGCAACGGAAGAGCGAAAAAAGAACAAAAATTTATGCTTGTACTATATTTTGGTGAGCTTTATTGAAAAAAGGAAAACGGAAAATCGATTAATTATGGCTTTATTGAAATACTTAAATTTAAAAAATTATTATACATGTATTGTTTGGCAGATATGTCTTTAACAGAGATTTCTCTTATACTGTGTTCATGAAACACTCCATTTTCATTTAATTCTCCTTCGATATCATTTATAATAAAAATGCTAATACTGCTTTGTGACACATTTACTAAAAAGTTTGGACCACTGACCGCTGGGCAATTCCTGAAAGGAATATGGATTTTCTTACGTTTTCGCGAAGGCTGTTCCTTAATCTACTTTGCGAATATTACTTGTTTATTACTCATTTATTACTACGTTGATACGCTCATATTATTTGTAAAATGTTAAACTTCGTCGGGTAAACGCAAAGTAAATTTTTTATTTGCAAATAACTACATAGGTCACTCAAATAAGTTTTGATTAGTGGTTTCATTTGCAAATAAGGCATTGTCATTCTTCGGTTTTTTTTCATTTCATTGTTTTTTATAAACAATATGCAGGAGGTTTTAGTTTTATTTTCTTTTTTTGATGGTCATGTTATTGCCTTTTTATAACCAGGCAATATTGAAAAAGTTTTCTCTCTCACATAAACAGTGAGTTAGGTATTTGCAAATTATTTTTATTCGCAAATAGCTAACGTATAAACGTAGTATATATTTCCGTTATTTATCACCATTGATATGGAAACAAATTTTGACAGCTGCTGTTGCTACCCAGCGTCCGGATATTTATATCCACGTATCCTCTGGGTACCAACGAAACACCCGTTTGGGAGCGAGCTAAAGAGAGAAGGCGTAAAACGTCGCGTGCGCTGGGTTTGGGTCCCGCCACGCTAAAATCCCGCCCAATGAAAAATTCCAACAAGCCTCGGATGAGATCCCTTTTTTTGATGACGACCACGGCAAACGTATAAAGGACTATGATTTGAGGGTATGCACCTGGAATATCCGGACCCTTAATGGGGAAGGTGCCTCTGCCCGACTGGTTGATGTCCTCGGGAAGACAAAGGCTGACATCAGCGGCATCCAAGAAAAGCGATGGACTGGGCAAGGAAAAGTAAGTGTGAAGCCTTGCGACATATACTACAGTTGCCACGTAAAGGAGCGCAAATTCGGTGTTGGATTCGTGGTAGGAGAGAGACTCCGTCGCCGAGTACTGGCGTTCACCCCGGTGGACGAACGTCTAGCCACAATCCGCATCAAAGCTAGATTCTTCAACATCTCGCTCATCTGTGCCCATGCCCCGACGGAAGAGAAGGATGAGGCGTCCAAGGATCTCTTCTATGAGCGCTTGGAACGTACATATGAGCGCTGCCCCCGACACGATGTCAAAATCGTGCTTGGCGATTTTAATGCCAAGGTGGGCAAGGAAGGGATCTTTAGCGCCGCCCTCGAAAAATTCAGCCTCCACGACGAAACGTCCGATAACGGGACCCGAAACATGGTAATATGTTGTACTAGGTGCCAGCATAAGAACATGCACCAAGCTACATGGCTGTCTCCAGATCAAAAAACGAGAAACCAAATCGATCATGTTGTGATAGACGGAAGGCACGCTTCCAGTGTTTTAGACGTACGTACTTTCCGAGGGCCAAGCATCGACCCGGACCACTATCTTGCTGTAGCCAAGATACGCACCCGCCTCTGTGCAGCAAAAAATGTGCGCCCAAATATGCAAGGAAAGCTTAACGTCGAAAAGCTGCAATCACAACAGACAGCCAGCGCTTTCGCTACTCGACTCTCACACCTGCTCTCAGAGAGCACTCTTCAACAAACCGACATATGCGAGCAGTGGAACCACATTTCCCGCTCATTAAGTACCGCCGCCGAAGAAGTAGTCGGATTTCAGCGAGCCCGAAAGAACAACTGGTACGATGAGGAGTGTCAGGAAGCTGCAGAGAAAAAAGATGCCGCCTACAGCGCCACGCTGCGATCGGGCGCAACGCGCTATGTGGGACCGCTATAGACATCTGAAGAGGGAAGCGAGACGTATGTGCCGCAATAAGAAGAAAGAGGCCGAAATACGTGAGTGCGAAGAGCTTCAAATGCTGGCCGACAGGAAGAACGCCCGAAAATTCTACCAGAGGGTTAGGCGACTTACGG
>NW_016157297.1:92647-104759 GCF_001687245.7 Rhagoletis zephyria
GTACGATGAGGAGTGTCAGGAAGCTGCAGAGAAAAAAGATGCCGCCTACAGCGCCACGCTGCGATCGGGCGCAACGCGCTATGTGGGACCGCTATAGACATCTGAAGAGGGAAGCGAGACGTATGTGCCGCAATAAGAAGAAAGAGGCCGAAATACGTGAGTGCGAAGAGCTTCAAATGCTGGCCGACAGGAAGAATGCCCGAAAATTTTGCCAGGGAGTTAGGCGACTTACGGAAGGTTTCAAGACCGGGACGTACTCTTGTAAGAACAATAATGGCGACCTAGTAACTGATGTCCAGAGTGTACTTAAATTATGGAGGGAGCCCTACTAAATGGTAGCAGCACGGAAAGTTGTGGAGAAGAAGAACCCGAGCCCGCAGTCGATGATGACGGAGTCGACGTTCCACCGCCTGACTATGACGAGGTACGAATAGCGATTACGCGGCTGAAAAACAACAAAGCTGGTGGAGCTTACGGCCTACCAGCCGAGCTATTCAAGTACGGCGGCGAGGATCTGATGAGGTGCATGCATCAGCTCGTATGCAGAATGCATGCCCGACGACTGGAATTTAAGTGTGCCCTGCCCAATCCAAAAGAAAGGCGACCCCGCCCTTCGCGCCAACTACCGCGGAATCAGCCTTCTAAGCATAGGTTATAAAGTCTTNTACGGCCTACCAGCCGAGCTATTCAAGTACGGCGGCGAGGATCTGATGAGGTGCATGCATCAGCTCGTATGCAGAATGCATGCCCGACGACTGGAATTTAAGTGTGCCCTGCCCAATCCAAAAGAAAGGCGACCCCGCCCTTCGCGCCAACTACCGCGGAATCAGCCTTCTAAGCATAGGTTATAAAGTCTTATCGAGCGTATTGTGCGAAATACTGAAGCCCACCGTCAACGAACTGATTGGACCTTATCAGTGTGGCTCTAGGCCTGGGAAATCCACCATAGATCAGGTATTCACAATACGCCAAATCTTGGAAAAGACCCGCGAGAATAGGATCGACACACACCATCTATTTGTCGATTTCAAAGCCGCTTTCGACGGCACGAAGAGAAGTCGCCTTTATGCCGCGATGTCTGAATTTGGTATCCCCGCGAAACTAATACGGCTGTGTAAAATGACGTTGGGCAATACCACCAGTTCCGTCAGAATAGGGGAGGACCTCCGAGCCGTTTGAGACCAACCGAGGTTTCAGAAAAGGGGACAGTTCCTGACCGGGAGCCACAGAAGTGGCCACCCAAACAGACAGCTGCTTGCAGAGGAGCCCTCGCCTAGGCACGTCAGGAGGCATCTATATGAACTGACGGACGAAGTCCAGAGATTCATCAAGCAACCTCTGGACCCGACAGCTTACCGTCTGGCCCTGAACGGCGTTCACAGGGAGTCAGACTCTAGTTATGTAGACTCTAGACCTGTGAATGCCGTTCTAGGCATACCGCCCCCGGACACTGACGAGACGGAGCTTCATCTGCCTCGGGAGACTCGAACAACACTAGTACAACTTCGCTCCGGCTACTGCAGCAGGTTAAACTCCTACCTGAGTAGATTGAATGAGGATGTGCCAAATGAGTGTCCGGCATGCGGAGAGACCCCACATGGCTCGAAACATCTTTTCGCATGCCCGGAAAACCCGACAACCCTAACGGCCTTGTCCCTGTGGACCAACCCCGCAGAAGCTGCACGCTTCCTAAGGCTGCCGTTAGTGGAGCTTGACGACAACAACTGAGATACCAACCGTCCTGGGCGGGGTTTTTGTAGCCGCTACAACAACAACAACAACAAGGGGACTTCCTTTCATGTGATTTCTTTAATCTAATGTTGGAGAAGATAAGAGCCGTAAAACTGAACCGCTCAGGAGCGTTCAATTGCTGGCGTACGCCGACGACATCGATATTATCGGTAAAAACACGGGCTACGTCTGTTTTGCCTTGTCGGAATTGGATAGAGAAGCAAAGCGAATGGGTCTGATGGTGATCGAGGACAAAACGAAGTATCTCTCCTGTCATCACACAAACAGTCTGAGCATACACGTCTTGGCACCTACGTTACTGTTAAAAGTTACAAGTTTGAAAAAGTAGACGACTTCGTTTATTTGGGAACCAGCATTAAGATCACTAATAATGTCAGCCTTGAAATCCAACGGAGAATCACTCTTGCCAACAAATGCTACTTTGGGCTAAGTAGGCAATTGAGAAGTAAAGTCCTCTCTCACAAAGATCACATATAAGTCATATAAGTCTCTATAAGTCACTCATCATGCCTGTGCTGGTGTATGGCGCCGAGGCATAGACAATGAAAGCATCTGATGAGGCGGATCGTGGAGTTTTCGAGAGAAAGATTCTGCGAAAGATTTACGGACCTTTACGTTTTGGTGATGGCGAATATCGCAGACGATTTAACGATGAGCTGTATGAGCTTTACAACGATATAGACATAGTGCAGCGAATTAAAATTCAGCGGCTCCGCTGGCNCTCTTCACTGGAAAGACCAGGTGGAGAAGGACTTGGCATTTCCAATTGGCGTCAGCACAGAAGAGAAATGACTGGTGTGCTGTTTTGGACTCGCCCAAAATCGCTTAGGCGGTTACAGCGCCAATAAAGAAGAAGAAGAACTTTTAGCGACTACAATTTTAGCTTTAGCAATTTAGCATTTTCGTGAGAGGGAAACTTGGATTCCGGATGCTGGAATATGCTTTGCATCTGAACACAAAAATATAATAACAGAATAACCTTGAAAGAATTACCTTTTGCTTATGGTGCAGGCGTTATGTCTAAAGGATTTCATTATACTTTGACTGTCGCCTGATTGAGGCCGCATTCGTGCACTTTTCAAATAATCTCGTGCACAAGTAATGGTATGAACTTAGGGAACAAATGCAGTTGGGCTCCAAATCTCAAAAAAAAAAAAATAAATATTGGAATCGATAGAGATGATTGGGATGAGTATAACGGTATATATAGTATATTTTGCTTTGCTGCCTCTATGCTTAAGTGCACATTTAAGATACCTACCTCAAAATGCGCATCAAAAGCATTATTTTTAACATTTTAAGGAAACTGCTCCGATAGCTGCATTCAACATATCTGCACATTGGCGATACCTGCCTTAAGAATTGTGCGACTAGTATCAATTACACAGGTCTGCAAAAAAATGGGTTCGGAATGTTCTATAAAAGTGTAGTGTCATTTCCGAAGTAATTTTTTGCGTAGAATCCGAATCCGGGGTTTAAATTGCTCTATCACGTCAGGACTTTGAGATATCCTAACCTAAAAGTGCAAAAAACGCTGTTTTTGCTCATTTTTGAGGTTATGTAGCTACGAAGATTTTGCTCTTCATAAAAAAAAAGACGTGGTATTTTAAAGTATAAGTCTTCCTCTTTTAAATGCCGTTGAGTTTGCTCAAATATCTTATTTTTCACTGAGATATCGCATTTTGAAGTCTCCATGTTTATCAGTGGGTGTGGGTCAGCTAGCGAGACGTCACACTGGCTGACCCAAAACACATTTTTGCGAATTTCTCGGGAACCGAGTGTGCACCGAAATTAATCTTGGTGGCCCTAAACTGCACCTAAATTGCACCTAATTCCTGATTAATATTTACCTGTGTTCGACGAAAATTAGTGGGTGGGTCAGCTAGCGAGACGTCACGCTGGCTGACCCAAAACACATTTTTGCGAATTTCTCGGGAACCGAGTGTGCACCGAAATTAATTTTGGTGGCCCTAAACTGCACCTAATTCCTGAATAATATTTACCAGTGTTCGACGAAATTAGTGGGTGGGTCAGCTAGCGAGACGTCACGCTGGCTGACCCAAAACACATTTTTGCGAATTTCTCGGAAACCGAGTGTGCACCGAAATTAATTTTGGTGGGCCTAAACTGCACCTAAATTGCTCCTAATTCCTGAATAATATTTACCAGTGTTCGAGGAAAATTAGTGGGTGGGTCAGCTAGCGAGACGTCACGCTGGCTGATCCAAAACACATTTTTGCGAATTTCTCGGAAACCGAGTGTGCACCGAAATTAATTTTGGTGGGCCTAAACTGCACCTAAATTGCACCTAATTCCTGAATAATATTTACCAGTGTTCGAGGAAAATTAGTGGGTGGGTCAGCTAGCGTGACGTCACGCTGGCTGACCCATATATTTTTGCAATTTTCTCGGAAACCGAGTGAGCACTTAAATTAATTTTGGAGGCCCTAAATTGCACCTAAATTGCACCTAATTCCTGAGTAATTTTTATCATTTTTTGGAGAAGTGGGTCAGCTAGCGTGACGGACGTGGTTAAAGTTCAAAATAAGCAATTTTTGAAATCAAGATTTCTTAAAAACGAATGGATGGATCTTGAAAATTTTGATCTCATTTAATAGGAATAAAGGGAATAGAATTAAACGTTATAATTTGGTATACGTACTTTATATATATGTTGTATAGTTCTTACAAAAATTGAATCAATGTAAAATAATTATAAAAAAACACCTTTTACAGAGAACACTTTTCTGCGTAGGCGGCCTTCGGCCGCACTTAAGGATTATAACCCTCACAACGTAGAGTTCTCTTTCTGTGTTGCGAAGAAAAGGTACTGAACACCTTTTGCAGAGAACACACCTTTCTGAGTAGGCGGCCTTCGGCCGCACTTAGGGATTATAACCCTCACAACGTACTTTCTGTGTTGCGAAGAAAAGGCCCTGAACACCTTTTGCAGAGAACACCTTTCTGCATAGGCGGCCTGCGGCTACACTTAGGGATTATAACCCTCACAACGTACTTTCTGTGTTGCGAAGAAAAGGCCCTGAACACCTTTTGCAGAGAACACCTTTCTGCATAGGCGGCCTGCGGCTACACTTAGGGATTATAACCCTCACAACGTACTTTCTGTGTTGCGAAGAAAAGGCCCTGAACACCTTTTGCAGAGAACACCTTTCTGCATAGGCGGCCTGCGGCTACACTTAGGGATTATAACCCTCACAACGTACTTTCTGTGTTGCGAAGAAAAGGCCCTGAACACCTTTTGCAGAGAACACCTTTCTGCATAGGCGGCCTGCGGCTACACTTAGGGATTATAACCCTCACAACGTACTTTCTGTGTTGCGAAGAAAAGGCCCTGAACACCTTTTGCAGAGAACACCTTTCTGCATAGGCGGCCTGCGGCTACACTTAGGGATTATAACCCTCACAACGTAGAATTATCTTTCTGTGTTGCGAAGAAAAGGCACTGAACACCTTTTGCAGAGAACACCTCTCTGCGTAGGCGGCGTCGGCCGCACTTAGGGTTTGTAAGCTTGTTTTTTAAATAATTATTTTACATTAATTCAATTTTTGTAAGAACTATAAAACATATATATAAAGTACGTATACAAAATTAAAGGGAATCAAAATTCCTATTCAATGAGATCAAATTTTTCAAAATCCATTCATTCGTTTTTGAGAAATCTTTATTTCAAAAATTGCTTATTTTGAACGTTAACCTTTGATTCTTCTTGTTGTTGTTGTTTGCCCAAAAAAAGAAGTATACCGTTATACTCAGCTCAATCATCTCTATCAATTCCAATATTGTTTTTTTTTTTATGTGAGATTTGGAGCCCAGCTGCATTTATGCCGAACTTAGCATTATTGCTGACTTTTATTTTAATAATTTAAGTTTACTATCACAGCTTGTTTACAACCACTTACTGGTTGCCGAACTGTACAATTTCGATTATCGATAACTTTATAGCAAGTGACGATAGTTTCTATTCGTAATGCAAATTCAAGACCGATAGAATACAAGATCGCGCTCATTTATGTGAAATTTGGGAAATAACGTGAATATGACGTCATCGCGGATTTGCCGGTGGAGAGAGCTGAGAGAGATCTGTCAGTATGTATATGTTTTGTATATGTATATGTATATTACACAGCCAATACACAAAATCTTCTATGACGTTACACTTCTGTCAAAATTTTCAAGAGAGAGTTAGCGGTATCACAATCAGCGCCACCTTCTGTATTCGTTTCACCATGATACAAATATACTTTCCAGTTGCGTCGCCAGCTATCAACCGAACCGTGGTTGCGTTGCTATCCATAATCGACCCATAAATAATTAAGATATCTACTCTTAAAAAATATAAAACATTTAACTTCAGATGCACGGCAAAGGCCTAACCTAACCTAACCTAATAATACTGTATAATTTTGGAACACATCTAGATAACCAACCTTTTAGCTATAGTCCGGTCAATTTAGACATTCGAGGTTACAAAAATTCCCACCCAGCTGATTGGTAGGATTGTTCAAAACACCATCATAAATGAAATCTAAAAAGTCCTCATCGATCCGGTACCTGGAAAAAAGTTACTCGGGGTCAAAGGTCACAAAAACGGATTTTCGAGATTTTCAGCAAAGTTAATCATAAAATTAGTTTAGACAAAAATTGTAGATCAGATAATTATCTATATATATATTTATAAATACGCCCCAAAAAAAATTTTGCATCCCTTTTTTGAAGGTACCGTTCGCTCGATTTCAATGAAACATATACCAATTTAAAGGATATAACTTCCTCTAATTCAGAAATGCTAATCCCGATACATAGGGGGCGTGGCATCTGACATATAGACTAAAATGTGAAAACCACAAAATCTCTAAAACTAATTATGCTGGGGAACTGAAACTTAGCACAGATGTATAGGTTGTAAATACCCTACGTACGGCGAAAAGTGATAGATTTTGGAAAAGGGGGCGTGGCACCTCCCATACAAACTGAAATTCTCCTTTCGCTTTTCCCCTGAAACCGCTTGTGCTAACGTCCTGAAATTTGACACAGCCACATTTGCTATCAATACCGTACTTACGGCGAAAAGTGGTAGATATTGGAAAAGGGGGCGTGGTACCTCCCATACAAACTGAAATTGTTATATCGGTTTTCTCTGGAACCGCTTATGCCAACGTTCTGAAATTTTACACAGCAACATATGCTATCAATGGCGTATTTACGGCGAAAAGTGGTGAATAATGGAAAAGGGGGCGTGGCACCGCCCCATACAAACTGAAATCTCATGCTTTTTAATCTAAATTATAACCCTAGTAAAAGTGGCGTTGCCGGACTTGCACATCTCGATTTCACGAAATGATGCCGAATTCGTGTATAATTGAATTCATGAAATGCTGTTTATGCAGCCAATTTTAACCCAAATTCATGAAATGAATTCGTGAATTAGCCTACGCATAAACGTAGTAACAGCCACATATGCTATCAACGAAGTACTTAAGTGGTAGATTTTGGAAAAGGGGGCGTGGAACCTCCCATACAAACTGAAATTCTCATATCGCTTTTCTCTGGAACCGCTTATGCCAACGTCCTGAAATTTTACAAAACAACATATGCTATCAATACCGTATTTACGGCGAAAAGTGGTGAATAATGGAAAAGGGGGCATGGCACCGCCTACACAAACTGAAATTCTCATATCGCTAATCTCGGGAACCGCTCATGCTAACGTCCTGAAATTCGGCACAGCCACATATGCTATCAATGCCGTACTTACAGCGAAAAGTGGTCGATTTTGGAAAAGGGAGCCTGGCACCTTCTATACAAACAGAAATCTCATATCGCTTATCTCTGAAACTTCTAATGCTAACGTCCTGAAATTTGACACAGCCACATATGCTATCAAGGTCGTACTTACGGTAAAAAGTGGAAGGTAATGGAAAAGGGGACGTGGCACCGCCCCATACAACCTACATATGCTATAAATGCCGTACTTATGGCGAAAAGTGGTAGATTTTGGAAAAGGGGGCGTGGAACCTCCCATACAACCTGTAATTCTCATATCGATTATCTCTGGAAGCGCGAATGCTAACATCTTGAAGTTTGACAAAGCCACATATGCTACCAATACTGTACTTACGGCGAAAATTGGTAGATTTTGGAAAAGGGGGCGTGGCACCTCCCATACAAACTGACATTCTCATATTGTTTTCCTGGAACCGCTTATGCTAACGCCTTGAAATTTGACCCAGCTATTTACGCTAGCAATAACGTGCTTAAAGTGAGAGTACATACCATCCATTGCGACAGCGTCGCCGCCACCGTCACCATCACCGTCAACGATGCTTATGCGTCAAGTTACAGACAATTCGTTTGACATTGCGCCCGGAAAATCATTAACTCGCTGATACTCTGCAAAATTTGCATTTTACTTTTTCACTTCTATTAAGTTTTCCTCCATTATTTTTTACATTTCGTTTTTCCATAAATATTAAAATTTTAACAAACTGGAAAAATTTACGTTCAAACATGTAAACAAAACACTAAATAGTTGTCATTTGACGCAATCGCACCGTCACCGTCAGCTTGTGCATGTAACTTACTTCATACAAATACACCTATTCAACTTTTTTGACAACTGCCGGTGACGGCGATGCAATGCACGTTATGTACTTTCACTTTTAAGGCAAAAAGCGGTAGATATTGAAAAAGGGGGCGAGGCACCTCCCATACAAGCTGAACTTCGCATTTCGCTTATCTTTGTAACCGCTTATGCTAACGTTCTAAAACTTGACATAGCTGCATATGTATCATTACCGAACATATTGCGAAAAGTGAAGTGTATTCGAAAGGGGGATGAGGCACCTCGCATACAGAATGCAATTTCCATATCGCTTATATCTAAAACCACTTTTGATAGATAAGGGGATACACCTACATCTATATACATTTAAAATGGCAAAAATCATTAAATTCGGAACCAACCAGATTTCTCAATCGCATGGAATGATTCTTATTTTGTGTAATGATTTTTGAAAGAATCAGTGTGTTTGTCTTTCGTTAGGTGGGCGCAGGGATTGAGAGTAAAGATGGGCATGGGACTAAATATTAAGTCCCGATCCCGCCCATCCCGAAATTCAATTTTTAACTTCCGAACCCGCTCACCCCGACGTTTTTCAGAATTGTACCGCGGGCCCGGGGGCCACGAAATCTATCTCTAAAAAAATTCACACGTCTTTCAAATTAATTTTAAATAAAAAAAAACTATGAAAAATCCTCCAATTATTTTGTTTTGCTTTGCTGCTCGTTTTCGTCTCAATAAAACATAAAAAGGGCATATTTTATAAAAAATGTTTAAGGAAGATTACTGAATATCGGGAAAGGCGTTTGACCCCGTTCCGTCCGTTAACTTTCTACAGACCTTCCCGATACCGCCCATCTTGAATCAGTACCGAGGGTCCTGATATTCCGTGCCCATCTCTAATTGAGAGCTGTCCGTAAAATGTATGGTCGGATTTTCTTCATCTTTAGAACACATAATAGCAACATAAAATTTGGTGCAATTCGGTAGCCCAATCATGTTGTAGCAAGAAAAAGAAAACCCAACTTCCAGAAGCAACGTGGAGAAGACCACACCTTTATTAGATATCACAAAACCAAAGCTAAAATCGATAACTACAAATCGCAATATTGATGTGGTGATACCATGATTCAATAATACAAGGTTGGATAAATATTGACATTTGTGTCAATCGACTGCCTTGTAAGGTTGCATTTGAGAAGGAAAGAGAAGCGGGTAACAATTTTATCTCCTTTTGTGAAAAGGTAGTTGGAAAAGTAAGTAGTCTGGTAGTGCTGGAAATGCGTTTTTGTATACAAATTGAATTAAATATATAAAGTAGATTCCACTGATCTACACAATAGACAACAAATTAACTTTTTATGGCCACATAAATATTAAAAATGAAATAAATGGATATTCACATAAAATTCTTGCCAAAGAAAAATCTTTGAAATCCTTGAAGAAATGTTCCCAAATATTCAAAATAAACCATGGTTTCATTGAAATTCCAGTATATATTAAACAAAATTAATGGAATTCAAACAAATCCTTTATTCAAAGGGACTATATGAAAAATTATACAAATAGTCAAGATGCAGTTGACTTAATGCATATAAATTAATCTTTAAAAGTTATTATATTTGTTGCATTTAAAGATTACATGTTCAATATTTTAAATTGAATTACATTTGGTTTTTATTTAATTTAAATTTTTTAGTAATGTTTTCTACTTTTTCCTCCAATCAGTCTTGCTAATCATTTTATTGGTTACATTTAAAAGTTATATCTTCAATATCGCAATTTAATTACTTTTCTTTATTTAAAAATCTAATTTTTGCGGAATGTTTTTTACTTTTTTCTCCAATTAGTCTTGTTAATCATTATATCGGTTAAACTTTAAAAATATGTCTTCAATATCGCAATTTAATTACATTTCGTTTTTTAAAAATGTTAATTTTTTGTAATGTTGTGTAATTTTTTCTGCAATCAGTCCCAATGAGCACAAGAAAATATCTTTATTAATATTTCCACTTTCGCTTTTATGGAGTGGTATACTTACTTGTAAATATGCAAAGGCTGCACTTGACCAACCCAAACGCTGCAGTAACGTGGACGGACACCCAAGAAATCCAGACCTTCACAAGAGAATATATTTATTAATATTTGTATTTTCTGCCCCAGCCATACGTGGATGGACAAACAGGGATCCTAGCATGCAAAACTTACTTGCAACGGCTGCACTTGTTGTAAAACGCTACTTTTTGAATACAAATTATGAATAACTCCGATACCCTGCAAATAAATATGTAAATTATTGTTGTAATTCAAAATATTTCCATTATTTTTGATTATTTTGCCATACTTACTTGAATTTGCCCAATAATACTAGGTTCACATATAAGTAGATTATCCCCATTTTCGAGCTTAACACCCTAATCTGTAATTATAACAAGAGATTAGCCATATAAAATTCGTCCCTTGTTAATCTGTAATTATAAAATAATCTCCGACTTAACCGATAACTTTTCGTTGTCCATCCTAGTTTTATCGATTGTTTTTGCGAAAGAGAGGAGAAATGCCAAATGTAAAAGTAAACAAAAATGTACGCTAGCAAGTAAAAGAGGTTTGTAAAGGTATTTTTAATAAAATGTTAAGTTAAAATATATTTATATTGCTTATTATAGCAGAAAAACGTGATCACGGTGGCACAGAGAAGAAACATAAATTTTCCTTGGGGTGTGAGAATAGCAAGCACAACAAATTTGACGGCTAATAATCTAAGATTTGCCTGTGTTAAACGGGGTGATTAAAAAACGAGCTTTGATTGAGATATAAGAAAATGAATTTCCACGAAACAATCGATGAAAATATCGGCAGTGTTGCCTGGTGAACTTTTTATACGAAGACAATATTTCTCCTTGTATTTTAGTAGTAGTTTCTACAAATAAAAAAAGAAGGCAACACAGGCTGAGGCAGAAGGCGGGAGCGAGACAACTGCCAGGTTATCCAACCTTGTATTATTGAATCATATGGTGATACCACCTTGTGACCCTTAAAAGGAGGTTACACGATGCATCAGCCGTAGATGAGACTTAGTACTACACATCCTGCCCGGTTGTTGTTGTTGTAGCGGCTACAACAACCCCGCTCAGGACGGTTGGTATCTCAGTCGTTGTCGTCAAGTTCCACTAACGGCAGCCCTAGGAAGCGTGCAGCTTCTGTGGGGTTGGTCCACAGAGACAAGGCCGTTAGGGTTGTCGGGTTTTCCTGGCATGCGAAGAGATGTTTAGAGTCATGAGGGGTCTCGCCGCATGCCTGACACTCATTTGGCACATCCTCATTCAATCTACTCAGGTAGGAGTTTAACCTGCTGCAGTAGCCGGAGCGAAGTTGTGCTAGTGTCGTTCGTGTCTCCCGAGGCAGATGAAGCTCCGTCTCGTCAATATCCGGGGGCGGTATGCCTAGAACGGCATTCACAGGTCTAGAGTCTACATAACTTGAGACTGACTCCCTGTGAATGCCGTTCAGGGCCAGTCGGTAAGCTGTCGGGTCCAGAGATTGCTTGATGAACCTCTGGACTTCGTCCGTCAGTTCATATAGATGCCTAGGCGAGGGCTCCTCTGCAAGCAGCTGTCTGTTTGGGTGGCCACTTCTGTGGCTCCCGATCAGGAACTGCTTGCAGAGCATTATGTTGTGCTCCTTTACGGGGAGCATTTGCGCCTCTAGCATATATCTTGGAAAATTTAAAACCTAAATTTAACGATGGGTCAGCTAGGTTTACGTAAACCTAGCTGACC
>NW_016157297.1:108178-110559 GCF_001687245.7 Rhagoletis zephyria
TGCCGTGGAGATGGTGTTCGGGCGACATCAGGACTCATCCTGTCGCTGTCCTGAGTGCGGTGTTCTGTACAGTCTGTAGCTTCGTCTACTGCGTCCTACTAGTCACCGGCGACCACACTGGCGCTGCGTAGTTCAAAACCGGCCTCAGCAGGCTGTCGAATGTTACTCCGAGTATTTTGGGGTTATTCACCACACATTTTTGCGAATTTCTCGGAAACCAATGGAGCTACTAAATTAGTTTCGGAGGCGTTGAAGAACACCTAAAAGACACCTAATTCCTAGCTAATTTTTATTGATTTTTGGCGACTTGGGTCAGCTAGGTTTATGGACGTTTGTTGGCAGTTTATGCAGCCTTCTGGTCTCTCGACGCTTGGCTTTGTCCACCTGAGGATGCAGTATGAACTGCCGGCTAAAATAGCTGCCCGGTCGAACCATCTGGTTCGAAATCCACTAATCGGACTGTAGTTGATTCCAAAGATATTTTTTAAAATATTTTTATTAAAAGTTAACAAAACTTAATTTATTTTTATGTTGTTAGCAATTCGACAAAAGTTTTAATAATAATGAAAATTTTCTGTTTGATTGACGAACCACAAAAATCACATAAATCCAAAATTACAAAGTTGAAATGAACACAGTACAATAAAAGGTAATAACGCCAATACAAACCCTACAATACTCCCCCTTCTAGAGAATTAATGTTATATAAATTAAAAGTTACTCGTTTCTTATTTGATGTTGTGTTATTCATTGTATTAGTGTTTGTTTCTGATATTAGTTCTGTTTCAATGATTGCCGGTTTTAGTCTGTCTATCGGAATTGTTTTAACCTCATTATCTACTTCAAGTTTGAAATATTTTTTGTTTTTTTCAACAACCTTATAAGGTCCTTCGTATGGTTGTTGCAATGATCTTTTATTAATAACACGCATAAAAACAAATTTACAAGTCTCCAAATCCTTTGGTATATATACACCAGTATCAGAATTTTGATTATGCCTTAAATTTGATTTAACATTTTTAAAATGTTCCCGTAAATTACCTAAAACTTCAATTGGGGAAAATTTTTCTTCAGATGGAACAACAAGTTCACCGGGTAGGCGTAAATTTTGCCCAAAAACCATCTCAGATGATGTGGCTGAAATACTTTCTTTATACATCGATCGTAAACCAAGAAGTATTATCGGCAGCTCATCATACCAATTGTTGATTCCATTTCTAGCCATTATCGTAGCTTTTAACTGCCTGTGAAACCGTTCTACCATACCATTCCCTTGAGGATGATATGCAGAAGTTGTAACGTGATGACTACCAAGCAATTTTGTTAGTTCCGAAAACAATTTTGACATAAACTGAGTACCCTGATCTGTAGTGATTTTTAACGGTACCCCAAAACGTGAAACATATTCTCTAAAAAATTTATTTGCAACCACTGCCGCTGAAATGTCCTTTAATGCATATGCCTCGGGCCAACGCGTGAACCTGTCAACTATTGTAAAAATGTAACGATGTCCTTTCGATACAGGAAGAGGTCCAACAATATCTAAATGAATATGATCAAATCTACTTTTGGGAATCGGAATTTTAATTACTGGAGATTTTGTGTGACGATTAACCTTCGATTTTTGACAATTTATACATTCTTTTGACCAAATATTAATTTCTTTGTGCATTTTTGGCCAATAGTACTTTTTAATAATTAGACGACGTGTAGCTTTTGTACCAGGATGTGTAATGCCATGTAGCATATTAAACACTGTCTTGCGTAAACAATTTGGAACAAATGGCCTAGGATTCTCACCTGTCATTTCACACCAAATATTAAAATTTAAAAGTGGAATTTGAATTAATTTAAGGTTATGTGATGTGTCTCCAGATTTTAATGTGTTTAGTTCCTCGTCCTGTTCTTGTTCATTTTGTAAAACTTCAGTTCTGTACCCTTAATTGCATCAACTTCGACAGCTCGAGATAATGTGTCAGCTATAATGTTGTCCTGTCCTTTAATATATCGTATGTCATTAGTAAATTGTGCAATGAATTCCATATGTCTAGTTTGTCTCGGACTACGTTCGGTTTTTGAACTCAAAGCATATATCAAAGGCTTGTGATCCNAAAGCATATATCAAAGGCTTGTCATCCGCAAAAACTGTAAATTGTCGTCCTTCTAAAAGATAGCGAAAATGTTTAATGTTCAAATAAATATCTAGCAACTCCCTGTCAAATGCACTGTACTCACCTCGGATTAAGAAAGTTTCTTAGAAAAGAAAGCTAGTGGCTCTGATTTGTTATCAAACGTTTGATGTATGACACCACCAATTGCCGTATTAGATGCATCCACATTTAAAGAGAGTTTGGCATCTTTGTTAAAATGATTTAACAATA
>NW_016157297.1:110634-110804 GCF_001687245.7 Rhagoletis zephyria
CATCCCAAATTAAGGACTTGTCACGTTTCTTAGTTGTTCGATTGATTAAATCGTAGATAACTGCCGTAAACTCAGCTAATTTTGGTACATATCGATGTTAATAATTAACCATGCCTATAGATTTCTGCGCCTGTTTAATAGATTTAGGACGTTCAAAACTACGAATTGCT
>NW_016157297.1:114167-162567 GCF_001687245.7 Rhagoletis zephyria
TGACGTTTTGTATTTTGTATAGTCCCGAAGTCACACTTTATAATAACATCTACTTACCTTCTATGGTTACGCCATCACTTTTATGCAATAGTCCTGCACCAGTACCCGACAGCCAATCGTTGGCCTTGTTGTAAAGAGATTTCAAATGCCGCACCTTCCACCGTACTAATTCCCAAGTAACATTTAACTGCGTTTTCTCCAGAAAACGTTTGTAAAAAAACTTAGCCGATGGAGCCTGTGAGAATAAAAGCAACAATTAATCTATGTAAATAATACATTTTTATAAAGATTAATCAGAACATACCTCAAAATCTGCCTCCTGGTGGAGGAAATCAATTATAAGCAACACCTCTCGCTCAGTCCATTTATGGTTCGGTTCCTGTCTTGCCTTTTTTGTTGGGGGTGCACCATCTTGATCCATTTTAATCTGAAATTGAGAAATAAAGCTATATTATTCCTAAAATAAAAGAAAATTAATAAATATCTACCTTTCGCTGCAAAATCACCATAAAATGAATAACAATAAACAGCTGGCACAGAGTCGCATTTACCTTGCTACGCTTTCTTGCAAAATATATACATGGGTTTAGACGTTGCATATTTTGCATCTATAGGAAATGTTGTTTCCCATATATTTTGTTGTTGTATGTTTGCAAATTATGCAATCCTTGCAATCCGTGCAACATGCAATGGCTTTGCAAGATTTGGAGAATACCCCTATTATGATAACTTCGCACAAAAAAATCTCTATAAAGAGTGTTTACAATTAAAAATTAAAATATATATAATAATAAATATAAAAATATATTTATCAAAAATATTACATAAAAAGAAACAGCTCACTGTGCTCTGCAACTGCTGATATTGACAGCACAGTCAACGTGATTGTTGCTGCGTTGTCGTTGCTATTGCTTCTTACCGTTCTTGTTGTTGCCAGTGGTAGGAGCTTTGCTTTTGTATAGTTGATATTTACACTGCTGCTAGTACTGGTTGTTATCACTACTATTATCGGCGGAGTTATCAACTGCGTCTAAAGCTTATGTTCTTCATTTGTTGAGCGTTTTTGTGTTGCTGCTACTGCTACTTCCGTTGCTACTACTGGCACTGACTCTGGTACGTGACACTGCTGATGTTCACGTTGATTTTCCTGCTGCTACTAACGCTGTCGCTGTCTGTTGTTGTACGCAGTAGTTGTTATTGGAGTTAGTGTTGGCGTTGATGAGTAGGAAAGATATCGCCGCTTCTTAAGTGGTGAACTTGAATCGTTAGTTCTCCTCTGTTATGAAGTAAATGTTGTGGTTGTAGTTGAAACAGCTTCTGCGACTAGCTGAAGCTGAAGCAGATGCTAATGCTGACGCTGTTAGTTTTAATTGATGCTGATTGTAGTGGCGTTTGCAATCCCTGCATGCTACGCTAACTTGGACACTGGATGAAGCAACCTCTATTGTAGTTCCGGGAATTTGCCAAAACTGAAGACTTGCATGGCGCGCAGGCCTCTCGTGATGTTTTCAGCACAGGCACAATTGTGGTTCGCAAAGATATACGTAAACGTATAATGGCATGAGGTGCTCCTGGCAGGATCGCCAAAAATGTAGTTGATTCCAAAGAAATTTTTTAAAATATTTTTATTAAAAGTTGACAAAACTTAATAAATTTTTATGTTGTTAGCAATTCGAGAAAAGTTTGAATAATAATGAAAATTTTCTGTTTAATTGACGAACCACAAAAATCACATAAATCCAAAATTTCCAAAACTACAAAGTTGAAATGAACACAGTACAATAAAAGGTAATAACACAAATACAAACCCTACAGCTATATTTCAGCGTTGGCATAAAACTACTCGCAGTTTAAAAGCTTAAATCTAGGTATACATAAATTTTACTTACAACATTAGAAAGATACCAAAACTTAATTTCGACATAGGTACATGTGTAGGTGAGAGAGAAGACAATTAACNGGACCAGCCTTTGGATCGCGCGAGTACAGGGCGAGAGTTAAGGCAAGCTTCAATCCTTACTGCTAACGTATGCAACTGGCTAGGCCATAGGCTTTGAGTTCCGACCGCTTTAGCTAAGTGGCGTTTGGCTGACTTTACCGCAGCTTCCCACAAGCCCCCTTGGTGGGGAGCATTTGGTGTGATGAAATGCCAGGTTTTTTCCATATGAGCTAGGGCCTGTTGATTTTGTTCGGCATGCCATGCAACAAGATCTTCCTGCAAGATGCGGTTCGCACCCACAAATGCGGTACCATTGTCGCTAAATAAGTCCTGGCATGGACCACGCCGACCCACAAACCGAGTGAAAGCATCCAAGAATGCTTACGATGTTAAATCCTCCACCACCTCTATATGAAAGGCCTTTGTAGTCATACACACGAATATCGCCAGATACGCCTTCGTCGTAGCGCGTGATCGTTTGGTTCCTATGCGAAGGGTGAACAGACCACAGTAGTCCACTCCAGCCTTTAGGAACGGGCGTGCAGCTTGGACACGCTGCCCGTGTAAAGCTGCCATTTGCTGCGTCAGGGCAACACCCCGATGTCGACGGAATACAACACAGCGATGCAAATAACTACGCACAGCCTGCCGGGCGTGCAGGATCTAGTAACGACTCCGTAAGGTCTGAAGCATTAGCTGCACCCCACCGTTAAGAGTAGTTTCACGGGCATGGCTTATCAGTAGATGCACAAGGGCACTAACTTTTTTCCGAATTATCGGGAACTTCGAGTCATGGGGGAGGAGGGCCCGTCCAATCCGACCGCCTACTCGCATAATACCTTGATCATCCAGGTAGGGGTTCAAGGGGCTTAGCGAACTTCCCATAGGTACCCTAGAATGATGTTTGATATGATTAATGCCTTTCCAGAAAAGATTACTTTGCTCCAAACTGAGAAGTTTTTGTAGCGCTTCTTCGATTTCTCTGGCCCCGATCGGACGGGGTACGCAAGGTCGGTAGCGCGGGAGCCATCGGCGGAGAAGTGCCACCGTTCGCAGTAACCGCTGAAGGGAGCTGAATCGTTCTGTTAACAGGATAGTTTGTCCATCAACACGGCGAGTTGTGAGTTGAGGCGGCTGGGATATGGCCGTCAGCACAGTCGTCGCCCTTTCTTTTGCCTTGTGCCTCCTCTTCCGCTGTCGGTGCTGTTAAGGTCGCCTCGGAATCGGGAACATGACGAAGGAAAGAGGGGACCAACCACCAAAGGTCATGTCGCTCTAATTCCCAGGTCATCATGCCACGGCTGGCGCAGTCCGCTGGATTCTGACCGGACCGCACGTAAAACCACCTCGACGGATCAGTCAGTTCTTGGATGCGCCGTACCCGGTTAGAGACGAACGGTTTTCGGAATCTGACCCAAAGCAGTACGCATATTGTCGAAGGTCTCCGCGTAACAGTGAAACTGAAAATGGAGACATTGTCGTGGCCCTCCGATGTAGTTGTCTTGATATAAATCACTGCTGCATATGCGCGCGTACTGGCGTCTGCAAACCCATGTATCTCAACGCAGTTACGTGATGAGAGGCCTAACCAACGTGGTACTCGTATACGATTGAGGGCATGCCAGCTGGCTCGAAAGCGGAGCCATTCCTCTAACAAGTCTTCCGGTAAGAGCGCATCCCATGCCAGTCCAGTCTCCGCTCAATGCTAAGAAACTGCTGCAAGGCAGCTGTGTACGAATCACCAAAGTCTACACTTCTATGGAAAGGCAGCTGGACTACATACCGTCCTTCCGCTGTACGGGTATGTGTCACAGAAATTTGGTTTTAAGTTTTCCTATAAATTCGCTATAAATTTTGGTGGTGGACCTCAAAATCGTCATTAGCATAAAGTAGTCAATATTGGTTATAAACAAAATTTAAAAATATATGAAAAAATGTTGAATTTCCACAACTAGGCGATTTTAGTATGTATAAGTACAACAAAGGTGGCGTGGAAACGTGTGCATATTATGCCGATCACAACTCTTCCAACTTTTTGAATCGTTATATTTCAAAAACGCAGGCTCTTAGGACAAAAAGTATTTAGACATTTTTTATAAATAATTATCCGATATACAATTTTTGTCAAAACTAATTTTATGATAAACTTACCGTTTTGCTGAAAATCGCGAAAAGCCCGTTTTTGTGACCTATGACCCCGAGTAACTTTTTTTTCAGGTATCGGATCGATGAGGACTTTCTAGATTTCATTTATGATGGTGTTTTGAACAATCCTACGAATTTTCAGCTATGTGGAATTTTTGTAACTTCACTATTCACTATTTTTGGTCTAATTTGACCGGACTACTATGGAAAAACTAAAAATGCAGATCGATAGTACTTTTATGCTGATTTCAATTATATAAATATTATTTGACGCTATTTAGAAGTAAAGAAGATATAAGAGGTTAAAATAAAATTTTTCGATATTTTAAAATATTAATACTTTCTAAACTACAAACCTATTTAATGATGTCAAAATAAAGACAATTAATTTGTATTTCAGTTGATATACGTACAAAAAAAAAAATCATAATTTTTTTATAAAATAACCTTTTTTGGAAAAAATACATAAATAATGTTAAAAAAATTTAAATTATTTAGATAGTGCAAGTTCTTACCTTTATTTTTTTAAATTTATTAACGCATCTTAGACAGGGTACAGAAACGTTATAACATTGCGACTAGTATATGAATTAAATGAAACACCTTCTTGAGGTAAATATTTGGAGTAACGAAAGCTGAACTATAAACACAAAATTTATGATATCAATTCCGTGACGAAATTTATACGCATTTTTTTTAACTGCCCTGGAAACTGACGCAAAAAGTTTTATTCATACGAATCGTTGCTAATGTTTTGATTGAGAGTAGACAGAACTTTGCAACGTTCCGAATGAATAAAACTATTTTGCGTCAGTTTCCAGGGCAGTTAAAAACGCGTATAATTTTCGTCACGAAATTGATATAATAAATTTTGTGTTTCTAGTTCAGCTTTCGTCACTCCAAATATTTACCCCAAAGAGGTGTTTTATTTGATACCAATTATTTTGGGATAGCCAATTAAAAATCAACGAAAATCCAAAAAAAATCTAACGGCCCTATTCATAAAAAATAAAATAGATTTAAAGAGCTTTATAAAGTGACATTCTCATACAAATTTTCTATTTATAAAGCAGTTAAAGTCTTCTTTATTTTTTTGAATTAGGGTGTAAACGTTTTTTTTTTTTTTAAATAAATTTCTAAAAACGCTTTCTAAATCTGAATGATTTATTCAAATATTTAACACTGAATTAAATTCCATGATCATATCATTCGTATAAAAAAAGAAAATATATATAAAAATTAAAAAAAAAAAGATTAAATGTAAAAAACGATAAAAACGTAGAAACTTGGTACTAACATTAGATACAATAAGCAACTGTATTCATATCATTCATGAGTTTTTAAAGAAGTTTCACTTCCATCACGAGTACGGTGCTACACTCGCCTTTTTATACCCGAGCGCACTTGTGCACAAGGGTATTATAACTTTGTTCACATAACGGTTGTTTGTAACAGCCAAAACGAATTGAAATAGATATAGAAAATGTATACATAAATGTTCAGAATGAATAGAGATGTCGATTAAGCCATGTCCGTCTGTCCGTCCGTCCGCCCGTGTAAAATATAACTCGAGCAAAAATAAGATATCTCAACGAAATTTGGTATATAGGTTTCCCTTTATCCAAGGTAGGTTGGTATATAAAGGTGTTTTCGAAAAATGCAAGAACTACGATATTTCAGTAAATATTGGATGCAAATTGTTGAAAATTAATATGTGAAGTATAATCTTGGTAAAGATTAATATTATTTTGAATTTTTTGAAAAATGGGCGTAACACCTCCCACTTATGATGAAGTGCTGTATCTCAGTTGCCGCTACACCAATCCTTACCAAACTCGTTACGAGTCTTGCCTAGGGTCTAGCTAAGAAATCTGTTGAAAATATTTTAAATCGGGAAATGACCACGCCCACCTACTATATAACGGTAATTTACAGAAACAAGAAAACTACGATAAATCAGTAATTATTAGTGCTAATTCGTTAAAATCAATGATTGCAACAACCACTTAGCAGAAAATTAAATTATTAAAAAAATGTGTATAGTGGGCGTGGTGCCCTTATGACCACATATGTGTATCTCGGTAACCGATTTATCAATTTCTACCAAACTCAGTTCACTTAATAACCATAGTACGGAAAAGAAATTCGATAAAAATTATCCAAATCGAACTATAATTACACCCGCAATGTTCTCCTTCATTTGAATAGTTTAAAAAATTCTTTTCTAAGCGGTCCGGATGGTATTCCCTCCTGTGTCCTAATAAGTTGTGCAGATTATCTATATAAGCCATTAACAAACATCTTCAACGCTTCTCTAAAGCAAGGAGTTTTCCCATCTTTGTGGAAGGAGTCGTATATCCTGCCGCTGTATAAAAATGGAAGCAGGTCGAATATTGCGAATCATAGGGGAGTCGCTAAGCTGTGTGCCATTCCTTAAGTATTTGAAGAGATCGTTACGGAAGAACTATCTCATTCCATAACGCCTGTTATCGATGTATCACAACACGGCTTATGTAAAGGCAAATCAACTGTATCAAACCTTCTTGAATTCATTCCGTCATTTACACGGATTTCAGCAAGGCATTTGATAAAGTATCCCATTCAACTCTAATATACAAACTTGATAAAATTGTTTTCCCACCAATCCTGCTGCGCTGGCTTTCTTCTTATTTCATTAGTACCCTCTGTTTCGGGTTATCTTTAAAAAATGTTCATCTCGGGTAATTCATATGACATCAGGTGTACCTCAAGGTAGCCTTGGCCCCCTTCTATTTCGTTTATTCATCAACGATCTTCCAAATATTTTGAAGTATTCGAATTGCTCAATGTACGCAGACGACGTTAAGTTATTTAAGATCATTGGTGCTCCAGGAGACAGGAAACAATTACAGGCGGACCTTAGTAATGTGTCTAAATGGTGCGAAGTAAATTGTATGTCGCTTAACTTGAAAAAGTGTAAATTTATGTGTTTCTCTAGAAGACCCTTTCAATCATATAACTACCGATTTGTGAACATAGTGTTGATCAGGTAACTAATTTCATCGATATAGGCATAACCATGCACCCTAAGCTTGAATTCCAGTCCGATGTAAACTCTTGTGTTTCATCAAACGTTGGGCTAAAGAATTCAGAGATCCTTATGTCACGAAAGCTCTCTTCACCTCCCTAGTCAGGCCGATCTTAGAATACGGGTCGGCCGCTTGAAACTCATAAATTTGCCAACGCTTCACAGCCGTAGAGAGATGCGCGGGGTCTTGTTCATGATTAAGATCTTGAACGGGTTGGTCAATAGTCCCTTTCTACTGAACCAGATCACGTTTTTTATTCCTTCTAGACCTTCTAGACATTACAGGCCCATTAAGCTAACTATTTGTAGCAGGGTTCGTATTTGCACACACATGCTCTGCTCACACACACGCCAGAAACACATTCAACTTGCACTCACTGCTCATACACATGTGTGTGCATAAGTGGAAAACAAACTCTACTCACAGAAAAGTGTGTTCTGTTTCTTATTAAGCACATGCACATGTGTGTGAGACGATTTTTGTACAAATTTCAGCCCATGCACATGCACATAATATATTTTTAAAATAATTGTTTTATTAAACGTTATTTTTTGAAAGACAATTCAATAAAAAGTGAGATGTTGTTTGTTTTTTATATGACAGAAAACATATTAAAAAATTATTTTAAGATTTGAGTTAAAATTCGAAGTATATAAGTTTCTATACGCAAAGCACATACATGTGCGTGTGCTTTATATTAATAAAAATACAGTACACACATGTGCCCGTGCTTTTTACCAAACGGCACACACATGTGATGTGAGCAAGTTTTTAATTTTTTATATGCACAGCACACGTGTGTGAGCGTAAAATGTTAGGATGTGCTGGGCATGTATGTGCAAATACGAACCCTGATTTGTGGAACAAATTTTGAAATTCATGATGCTTTTCATTGCCTATGCCTGGACTTAAATAAGCATTACGATTATTTTGACACCTCCGACTCACTTTTTGCCATTAAGAAAACCTTACTTGAGGTTTTGAATAAATAACAAGTAAACCCTTACATTGCACCTTATTCGTTCAGCTGGTGAACTGTATTTCTGTTCAGTTTATGAGGTAAACGTGGTTGTCTCGCACACTTTCCCGACTGCGCCACGGTTGTGTTGAGCATTTGTAAATTAAACTTTGAAATGCATGATGCTTTACGGTGTTTATGCCAAGATTTTAACAAACATTATGATTGCTTCGGCATATCTGAATCGCTTTTTTGTAACTAAATAAATTAATATCTTTAACCGGGAACTATAAATTACACAATATTTATGACTGCTTGGCACAATTGTAATCTGCTTCGTATATTTTCGCGACCGCGTAAGACAATACGAGCATGGATCGAAAACTCGGGCTTGTCCACAGCGCGGAGTGGAAACTAGAGCTTTCCACCTGCCACACATTTATAGTAATGACTTCGGGAACATGGATCGGAAACTCGTTCTTTCCGACCTTGATCAACAGCTTGTCCACAGGACGGAGCGGAAACTAGAGATTTCCGCCTGCCACACATACAAAGTAATGACTTCGGGAACATGGATCGGAAACTCGGCTTTTTCGACCATGGTCAACAGCTTGTCCATAGCGCGGAGTGGAAACTTGAGCTGTCCGCCCGCCGCACACAAAAGTAGACTTGAGACTAGGCCTCGCCAGCTACCAAACCTGCTATTTTATATTTTTATTATTATTATTATTATTATTTTTATTATTAAAAATCAATATGTATAATTAGTCTACTCTGTAATATATCTCACATATTTAAATATCTAAATGTTTTATTCTCATTTGTCTGTAAGAAAACATTTTTCTGTAGACCAAATAAATAAATAAATAGAAAATAAGGTAGTTATCTAGGTGGGCTTTCAACCCCTAAAATTGATCAAAATTTCGGAAAGGGGTACCATTAGACGCGTCTGGACCCCAGTACCCAGTACCCGATCAAAAGTTATTAAGAAACAACTTTTTCACAATAGCACCTTTTTTATTCACTTAATACACACACACAAACGCACAAATCGCCCATATTTCACCATACATACAACAACAATACTCGATTTTAGCCACATATGTCAAAATATCGCTAAATATATCACTAAAAACTTATATATTTTATTTATTATAATGTAAACAATTTTGGCGTGCGCAAAGCAAAATTCGCCTGCTGATGTGCGGTATTGCCACTTTCTAGCACTCCGAATTAATACAATTACCCAACGTCTACACCTACCAACTATTTCCGCGTGCCTTTAAGAATTTGGTTTATAATGCAATGCAACCTTGTTTCAGAATTTGGAATTCTATAGGATATCGCGCGATTTTTTATTAAAAATTTTCATTATATATCGAAGTATCGATTTTTATTGAAAAAAGCGACGCAGGCGAAAATTTGTAATAAAAAATCGCGCGATATCCTATCGATACTTCGATATATAATGAGAATTTTTAACTGTTTAGTTATTTCCACAATTAATTATCCCACATAACAGTCTGTACTCCGTGTAAACATATTCAATATTTATTCCATTCAGATTGAGTGGCAATACCGAACATCAGCAGGTGAATTTTGTGTTGAGCATACCCAAATTGTTTACATTTTAATTAATAAAATATATAAGTTTTTAGTGATATATTTAGCATTATTTTGACATATATGACTAAAATGAAGTATTGTTGTTGTATGTATAGTGAAATATGGGCATTTTGTGTGAGTGTAGTAAGTGAATAAAAAAAGTGCTATTGTGGAAAAGTTTTTTGTTAATAACTTTTGATCGGGTAAAAAAAGTTAATTTCCGCTTTCGGATTATTTTATTGGGGTCCAGACGCGTCTAATGGTACCCCCTTTCCAAAATTTTGACAAATTTTGGGGGTTTAAAGCTCACATTGATAATTACCGAAAATAATTTATGCAACCTCACATACGCGGTTTTGCATTATCTTGATACGCGGTTTTGTATTTTGTTGATATGCGGTTTTGTACTTTAAACGACAGTATGCTTATGTATATGAAGAATATATACTTATTTATATGAAAACAAAGAAACCAGCAAAAATAAAAAGATTTCTATAAAAATGAGAAAGCGACATACTTCTTGTTCTTCTTCTTCTTCTACTTATTTGGCGCTGTAACCGCTTAGGCGAACTTGGCCGAGTTCAGCAAAGCACGCCAGTCGACATACACAACCTACAAACTATGTATAGCGTGTAGGGAAGTCAACTCGCGGGAAATTCCCCTGATTTGCAGGGAATTTCGGTTTAGGTAGCAATCGGGGATTAGACAGTTTTTTGCGGAGAATTGGGTATGTTATGTTGATAACTTAAAGTAACAAAATTAGACAAATATTGTAATTTTTAACCATTTGTCGCTATTTGGAGCGACTTTTGTAATTTGAATCGCAATATGTCCACACCAAGAGTTTTCCCAGATATAGAATGAAATCAAGTGACCAGTTTTTGAGAAAATGCCCGAAATCTATATTTTCAGCAGCCCGATGTTTAGTTTTCAGGCGTAAGACGTTATGACATATTTATAATTCATAAACACAAAAGACAACGTTAGATAGCTGGTTTTAATACCTTTCTACTGATATCCACATCAATGAATGATGGAATGAGTAGTGTAGCCTCAGTGGTAGTTTAAAAAATTGCAAACAGTATTGGTTAGTGATTTCATTTGCAAATAAGGCATTGCCATTCTTAGGGTTTGTTTCTCATCTCATTGCTTTTTTTTTTAAACGAGACGCAGGAGTGTTTAGTTATATTTTCTGTTTTGATGGTCATGTTATTGCCTTTTAATAATCAGGCAATATTGAAAAAGAAGTTTTCACTGCCACATAAACAGTGAGTTAGGTATTTGCCAATTATTTTTATTCGCAAATAGCTAACGTTTAAACGTAGTATATATTTCCATTATTTATCACCATTGAGATGGAAACAAATTTTGACAGCTGCTGTTGCTGCACAGCGCCGCTTGCGGCCGCATAAAGTACTAAAATTTAGGCTAGGCAACTTTTAGTGACATGGAGGTCAGAATCGCAATCTTTGAATCTGAACACAAAAGTATAATAAAAGAATAACCTTGAAAGAATTAACTTTTGCTTATGGTGAAGGCGATAGGTCTAAAGGGCCTGATTGAGGCCGCGTTCGTGCACTTTTCAAATAATCTCGTGCACAAGTGATGGTATGAATTTAGCATTATTGCTGATTTTTATTTTAATAATTTAATTTTTCTATCACAGCTTGTTTACAACCACTTACTGGTTGCCGAACTGTAAAATTTCGATTATCGATAACTTTATAGCAACTGACTATAGTTCCTATCCGTAATACAAATTCAAGACTGATATAATACAAGATCGCGCTGATTGATGTGAAATTTGGGAAGTAACGTGAATATGACGTCATCGCAGATTTGTCGGTGGAGAGAGCTGAGAGAGATCTATTGGTATGTATATGTTTTATATATGTATATGTATATTACACAGCCAATACACAAAATCTGCTATGACGTTACACTTCTGTCAACATTTTCAAGAGAGAGTTAGCGGTATCACAATCAGCGCCACCTTCTGTATTTGTTTCACCATGATACAAATATACTTTCCAGTTGCGTTGCCAGCTGGCAACCGAACCGTGGTTGCGTTGCTATCTATAATCGACCCATAAATGAGTAAGATATCTACTCTTAAAAAATATAAAACATTTAACTTAAGAAGCACGGCAAAGGCTATGGGCTATGTATTAGGCAGTCAATTTTCGAAACTACCCCGAATCCAATCTCCATAAAGTAGGCTTTTAATAATACTATATGTTTAGGCGCGTCTGCTAACACCAGGCGCCTAAATACATGCTATGTACTGCTGCATGTGCAAAAATTTCCTTTATGCAATTTAGGAAATTTTTGCACATGCACTTCTCAACTGCCAAGTAATTGAACTTTCTTAAGTTTCAATAAGATGGCACTTCAAAGTATGCTCTGCCTAGTCGGATGCATCCTCCGGACACTGCTTCCGGAGCATTCTGCGGACTCTGCATGGCTTACAACCATGCGGAGGTGGTAATAGTTGATTACCATTGGCCACAGTGCCTACCCACTACTTTTTGGTCCAATAAATATTTTTTTATATACATACATGCAAACAAATTGGTCTCCCCTCTCACTGAGTTAGTCATGGTCCTTCGAGCCGGATATTTGCGGCTTTTGTTATATCCACTAGACGACCAAGTCGTCTAGGGGGGCCGGTATGTTTAGGCGCGTCTGCTAACACCAGGCGCCTAAATACATGCTATGTACTGCTGCATGTGCAAAAATTTCCTTTATGCAATTTAGGAAATTTTTGCACATGCACTTCTCAACTGCCAAGTAATTGAACTTTCTTAAGTTTCAATAAGATGGCACTTCAAAGTATGCTCTGCCTAGTCGGATGCATCCTCCGGACACTGCTTCCGGAGCATTCTGCGGACTCTGCATGGCTTACAACCATGCGGAGGTGGTAATAGTTGATTACCATTGGCCACAGTGCCTACCCACTACTTTTTGGTCCAATAAATATTTTTTTTATATACATACATGCAAACATATTGGTCTCCCCTCTCACTGAGTTAGTCACTATATAATTTTAGAACACATGTAGGAAACCAACCTTTTAGCTATGGAAAAAAAGGTAGTGCAAGTTCTTACCTTTAATTTTTTTCATTTATTAACGCATCTAAGACAGGTTACAGAAAAGTTATAACATTACGACTAGTATATGAATCAAATAAAACACCTCTTTAAGGTAAATATTTGGAGTAACGAAAGCTGAACTATAAACACAAAATTTATGGAATCAATTCCGTGACGAAAATTTTTTAACTGCCCTGGAAACTGACTGGCAGCAAATATCAGTTACGCGGTTTTTCAGAATGACGATATGCGGTGCTTATGTATATGAAGAATATATACTTATTTATATGAAAACAAAGAAACCAGCAAAAATAAAAAGATTTCTATAAAAATGAGAAAGCGACATACTTCTTCTTCTTCTTCTACTTATTTGGCGCTGTAACCGCTTAGGCGAACTTGGCCGAGTTCAACAAAGCACGCCAGTCGGCATACACAGCCTACAAACTATGTATAGCGTGTAGGGAAGTCAACTCGCGGGAAATTCCCCTGATTTGCAGGGAATTTCGGTTTAGGTAGCAATCGGGGATTGGCCAGTTTTTTGCGGAGAATTGGGTATGTTATGTTGATAACTTAAAGTAACAAAATTAGACAAATATTGTAATTTTTAACCATTTGTCGCTATTTGGAGCGACTTTTTTTTAACTTTAATCGCAATATGTCCACAACAAGAGTTTTTCCAGATATAGAATAAAATCGACTGACCAGTTTTTGAGAAAATGCCCGAAATTTATATTTTCAGCATCCCGATGTTTAGTATCTCATAAACACAAAAGCCAACGTTAGATAGCTGGTTTTAAGACCTTTCTACTGATATCCACATCAATGAATGCTGGAATGAGTAGTGCAGCCTCAGTGGTAGTTTAAAAAATTGCCTTTTTTGAATTTCAGGCACCAGCCACGCCCACATAGGCGTACGATTCGAAACATCGTGGAACAAAACCCTCTTAGTTTTTTTTGTAGTTTAATTCCTGAAAGTTAGAAAAAAATTAAATGAAGGTACGTATAGACGCTACACACATAGCAAAGCATCTCGTAGTGGAGACACGAACCAAAATAAATTTAGCTCTATATCTTTCCAACTAGTATAAAGTAATTGGGTGTACCCTAGGGTGGTCCAAAAATGCATGTAAAAAAGTAAAGTCGGAATTTTTATGCTCTCACCCCTTGGACTGTTCTACACCGAAAAAATATACATAAATAAATATAAATATATTGAAATCAGAAAATATTTAGAGGTCGCTCGAAAAGCGCTCGAAGTTTTCCATGTATTTTAAATTGTGAAAAAACAACTTATCGTAGAATTGGTGTAAGAATCTTAAAAATCAATATGTTTCGACCGGAAAACCTTGTTTCTCTTCAGAAGATTCCCAGTAATAATACCTAATTATTTTTTAACCATTTTTTCATAGTAACTATATTTATAGGTCCGCCAAACCCCCTAGAAAATGCCAGAAAAAGCAATGGGGGGATAAATAAAAAATCTTTAGCATTGAAAAATGGTTAAATAAACAATTGGATATTGTTATTGGAAGTCTCCTGAAGAGTAGCAGAGTTTTCCGATCGAAATCACATACCATTTCCACGAAAGTTGGTTATTTCCCATATAAAATACATGGAAAACTTTAAGCGCTTTGAGCGACCTCTAAATATTTTTTGATTTCAAAATAAAAAATAGGGGCATACTTTTTTCGATTTAAAACAAGGGGGTGAGAGCATTAAAATGCCGACTTTTCTTATTTTGGACCACCCTAGTGTACCCACATACCCCCTTAAACCCGCAAAGCAAAAAAACCTTTTTTGTTTCGCAACACTTTAGCCAAATTTTTAAGAATTCCTATAATCGTTTATGAAAATTGAAAAGGGTTTCTAGACACTCTGCGGGACCTTTCCAACGATACCTCAAACATGTCAATTAAGCGTCTGGATAAAAACCTCCAAATCTTGCTTATATGTTCAGCTTGCTACTGTGGGTGCTTTCGTCACTATAAGAAGAACTACTAACAAGCAATTTGATTTTGATAGTTTATAAGAATTAAGATGAAATAAACAGTATGTGTTTGATGTATGTAAATATATGCTTGTCAATAAAAATGACTGGTACTCGCTCTCCATTAGGTCCGATACAGTTTTACGTTTGAGCCGTCTTCGATGGGTGGTCGTCTGAAGTAGGCCAGATGCTTCATCGTTGCCATGAGTTTTTAAACGCAGTTTGTGAGCAATGACAGATTTTTTTGCCACATCAGTGACCACGGGTGTAGCCAGAAGGAAATTTAGAGGGGCCTCCTATGCAAAAAAAAAATTTCAAAACCAGTAACTATTACTTACTAAAAAATTGTTTATTATAGCTTAAAATTGTTGTACAAAAACACATAAACAGAACTTCACAAAAGTTGATACAAAAGTACTCGTCGATTTAAATAGTCAACTTTGTACGGCTTAAACCAAGCGAGGAGCCCAAACTGGTGAGAAGCAGGGCCGAGGTTAATGCTCTTATTAGCACTAGAAAATAATTATGTATATGTTCGTTGTGAAATCGTATTTTTTATTGTGGTTAGTTTATGCCAGCTTAGAAGCTAAGTTAGTTGTATGCTTGTTCTCTTTCTTCCTATGCCTAATACTCTTGATTAGTTATTTGTTTACTGTTTTATTTCTATGATTTAAGCAATTTTTCTTTGTTCCCTTGATTTCGGTCTATGAAAGTGTATGTTATTTTCGCCTGTTCTCAATTTGCTCTTTTCTCCTGCTTACATTGTTTTTTTTTGCAATCACATACATTTGTGTTTTGAAGTCTTTTTGTTTTGCCTACGCTTTGTGGTCACTCATTTTTCAGCTGATGGATTTAAACCCCAGTAGGAAATCTGCCGGCAGCATTGATGAAAACCATACACTTCTAGTAAATATTTTGTGCAAACAGTCTAGTGGCCTTAAAATTGTACATTTTAATGCGCGAAGCCTTAACGGTGACAAAATGGACTACGTTAGGAATGTCTTTGGGGGATCGGCGTTGGTGTTATCTGTGTCTCTGAAACATGCTTCAATTCTAATATTCCTGACTATTATTATGGAATCCCACACTATAATCTTATACGTCACGATCGAACAACAAAAAAAGGGGGAGGTGTTGCAATATATTACAAAACTACCTTAAAAATTAAACTTTTAGCTAAAACGAATAACCCTGAAACGGAATTTATTATTTCTGAAATTTCTGACGGTGTAACAAAAGTACTAGTGTCCTGTGTGTATAATCCTCATAGGTGTTGTATGTTAGATTCGTTTTTTGTTGAGTTATCCGCGTTTTTAATTGAATATGAATATTATGTTATATGTGGTGATTTTAATGTTAACCTGCTGTTAAACGACTTGTATACTATTAAACTACTTGACCACGTATCCGCTGCTGGTCTTGCTGTAGTCAACAAGTCCTTACCAACAAGATACGTCAACAATTCGAAACCTAGCTTGCTAGACCTGGTTATTACGTCTAATCTTGACCATATTCTTAAATTTGACCAAATGTCTTTTGTCTCTGACCATGACCTAATATTTTGTGCATTAGATGTGTCGTTGAATTGTCCTGCTGATAGTGTTATTTTTATGTATCGTGATCTGAAGTCTGTTAACGTTACTGATCTGTTCGTTGATTTGTCAAATGTTAACTGGGATAGCTGTTGGTTCTACAAGACTGTAGATGAAAAACTTGACTTTTTAAACAAAACCCTTGCTGAATTATTTGACCATCATGTCCCTGTCCGCATTGTTAGGGTTATGAATACCTCCTGTCCTTGGTACACTAATAAGGTCAGCTCAGCTATAAAAACTAGAAATAAATTATATGCAAAATGGAGAAGAACCAACTCTGACGTTGCTTGGTCACAATACAAGGCTGCAAGAAATAAAGCGACTGTCATTACAAGAAATGCAAAGCGGTTGTACTTTAGTTATAAATTGAACCCGTCACAACCGCAAAAGATTTATGGCGCAATTTGAAAAACCTAAATGTGCATGGAAAACCTAAGTCTGATTGTAAAATTGACCCAAACACACTCAACGACTATTTTATCAGTGTCAGCAGAAACAGCAAAAGTCCTCCAGCTGAAATTCTCACTANTCAATTTGACGGAGTAAGTGAATCAGAAGTCTTGAAATCTGTGATGAGTATCAAGTCTAATGCCATTGGAGAGGATGGAATATCTTTGAAGTTTGTGAAACTTGTGCTGCCTTTTTTTCTGAGAACTCTAACTCATGTCATTAACCACTGTTTCACAACTTCATGTTTTCCAACAGAATGGAAAAAGGCTGTCATTATTACTGCAGCCAAAAAGAGCACTGCTACTTATCCTAGAGACTACAGACCTATAAGTATTTTACCAGCCTTCTCAAAAGTATGCGAGTCGTTGAAGGCAGGGCAGATTTCCTCATTTGTACAGGGAAATAATTTATTATCGCCATTGCAGTCAGGGTTTAGACCAAGCCATAGCTGCTCTACGGGTATGTTGAAAATACTTGACGATATACGGATACAGTATGACAATGGTGACCTATCTCTTCTTTGCCTTCTGGATTTTTCTAAGGCATTTGACTTTGTGAATCATGACCTGCTTTGCAAAAAACTTAAATACCACTTTGGTTTTTCTGATAGCTCTGTTAAACTTATGATCAGCTACCTTGCAGGAAGAACTCAAAAGGTAATGTGTAAGACTGGCTCCTCCTCATCTAAACTTGTTGGCTCGGGTGTGCCGCAAGGTTCTGTCCTTGGCCCTCTTTTGTTCAGTCTTTTTGTGAATGATGTATTCTCTGTGTGCCAGTATGTCAACGTCCATGCTTACGCTGACGACATTCAATTGTACTTGTCCAGTCAAATTGGTTTTGTTGAAGATTTGTGTTTTAAAATTAATAGTGACCTGTCTGCAATTTCACAGTGGGCCCACGATAATTGTCTTTGCTTAAATGCTGCAAAGTCGTATGTGTTGCCCATTAGTAAACGTGTAGTACATGTGGAAGATATTCCCAAACTGTTTATTGGTAATAGCGTCCTGATTATGACAGACAAGATAAGAAATTTAGGATTTGTTGTTAATTCTATGTTGAGCTGTTCTGACCATGTGAATAATGTTGTAAGTAACGTGTATGCTGTTTTACGTAGATTAAGAATGTCAGCGTCGTTTACACCCTTAGATACAAGAAGAAAGTTAGCTATTCAGCTTATAGTGCCGCAAATCACGTACTGTGGGCTNGATCACGTACTGTGGGCTAGTGTATAGCAAGTTTGACTCTATTTCGTTTCACAAAATTGATGTTGCGTTTAATAACGTTACACGTTACGTTTACGGCCCCAAAAGATATGACCATGTTTCTATGTGGAAAAACAAAATTCTAGGATGCAGCGTTTTTGAATACCTAGCGGCTAGAAATTTTATATTTATGTATAAGCTTATAGAATTCAAAACTCCAAAATACCTTTTTGAAAAATTAAAATCAACAAGGTCTAATAGAAATCAAAGTCTGATTGTCCCCAAATATTCCTACTTGTCTTCAGCTAGGCTGTTCTTCATTAATGCTGTAAGGCTCTGGAACTCAGTTCCTGAATCCGTAAAAGCAGCGCTGAATCGGAGTAACTTCAGAAAGGTATTGCATAATTACTTTAAATCTGCACAATGAATGTGGTTGCGATTAAATTGTTATCATTTCTCTGTCTCTGTCACTTCTACTATTAAACCAAAATTTGTATGTTCGTATTTATATTTATATGCCTGACCTTTTATTATATCTGGCCTTAAATTTTAAGTCTTAATTTTAATTTTAATTTTAATTTTAATTTTAATTAAAAATACAAATATTAATATTTTTTGTTGCCATTTGATATATTGTGAGTTTTAAGTTTACTTTGTACAAACATTGAATTTTACAAACTGTTGATGTATTATAAAAGACTCAAAGTCTTATAGATACAGCCTCATTTCTTAAATAAATATGAAATATGAAATATGTTTTTTTTACGAGAAGGAATCATCGAAAGCCTTACCCCGTCAGTGTGAGACTTTAACCCAAACTAAACCTCCTACCGTCATGTACCGTTCCTCTCCCGGTACCACCGTCAAAGATTTCGCCGGGATTATAACACTGTGTGACTACTAAAGTTATAGATCTAGTGGAGCACAAAAAGAAAGCGTACTTACTGTGGCGGCGGGTGACTTCGTTTAATATATAAAATGATATACTTTGTACTTTTAATGATTTTATAGACTTGAGCAAATTATAAGTAAGGCAAAATCGAATACAGATGACGATGAACAAATATGTATGGGCGTTGATGAATGTTGATGATGACTATGGCGATGGGTTTAGAATCGCTGCCCTTGCTACTCTGATTTTGCAATGAAATCGTTTGGAATCGTTCAACTGGATTCTAGTGCTGTAATTGCTAATTTTGTTTTGCCTTCTCATACTTTGTTACGGCGAATTCGAAGGATGGAAGGACAAGACGAAATGAAGTAGTTCAGTATTGGGAAATGACATCCCACTCCCCGGTGGATCCTCTAGGGGGTTCACTAAACCTCAATGCGGCTAGCTTGCTGGCTGGACGACGCACCTCTCTTGAACTGGTGCTAACCTTGGCACTTCTGACCTGGCCATCCTTTGCAGTAAACACCTCAGTGATTCTACCTATCTCCCACTGGCTTCTCGGTTTGGTAGAGTCGCAAACTATGCCTAGCTGACCAGTCTGCAGTGGCGTTGTTTCATTTCTCCATTTCGATCTTCGAAGAAGTTGAGGTAAGTATTCATTTGTCCACCTCCTCCACAGTCGGTCCTTAAGATTTTGCGAACTGGTGCTAACCTTGGCACTTCTGACCTGGCCATCCTTTTCAGTAAACACCTCAGTGATTCTACCTATCTCCCACTGGCTTCTCGGTTTGGTAGAGTCGCAAACTATGCCTAGCTGACCAGTCTGCAGTGGCGTTGTTTCATTTCTCCATTTCGATCTTCGAAGAAGTTGAGGTAAGTATTCATTTGTCCACCTCCTCCACAGTCGGTCCTTAAGATTTTGCGCCATACGCCACTGTTTGCGTAGACATACCTTTTCTTGCTCAGGGTTAGGCGTTTGCGTCGAATTGAGACATCCCTACGAAAAATGGTTGGGTGTTAGAGGCTCATCATCATGTGGTGTCACGGCTGTTAATAATATTTTTCGCTTCTATAAGGACGTTGCGGAATGTTTCGATACGTGGCGCTGCTTGGTGCAGCACCCGCTGCAACAACCTCTTGACACACTACACGAGTCGTTCCCAACATCCTCCTGCTGACGGATTCGCGGGGCAATGAAAAACCCACTCAATATTTCGACGGCCATCTCACCTTCAATGTGACCACAATCAAATATAGAATAATTTTTCAATTCTTTTTCGGCTCCCACAAAATTTGTTTCTTTGTCGCTTCTAATTCTTATCGGTACGCCTCGTCGATTTACAAAGTTACGCAAACATATGATGAAAGCATCCGTCGATAAGTCTTCTACAATTTCTAAATGGACCGCACGCGTTGTTAGGCAGGTAAAGAGTCCAACCCACCGTTTCTCATTTCGCCTACCGATTGTCATCAGAAAAGGACCGCAATAGTCTACACCAGCATATGAAAGTGGGCGGACATATAGCGTAGGCCGATCCATTGGCAGCTGACCCATGAGTGGAACCACTGGCTTAGCGTTGTTACGTATGCATACCGCACATTCTCTTTTAATGGACTTCAGCAATGCTCGCGCTTGAGGCACCCTGAATTTTTGGCGCATCTCGTTGATGGTGAGGCAGTCGCTTTGATGATGAAACTGGCGATGATACTGATTCATTATCAAACGTGTTACGTAAGGGCCTTCAGCTAAAATGACTGGTCGGCGAGCTGTGATTGGCAAACAGTAGGCGGCATCTATGTTCCCATTGATTTTTAGTAACCCATCATCATCGACAAACGGTGTTAGTTGAAAAAGAGGACTGGTTTTCGGCAAGCACTCCTTTTGCGTATTATTGTGGATGTCGTCAGCAAATGAGACAGACTGAACTCTTAGAAGTACCTTCCTTTCGGCGTTAGCGAGCTCTGCAGCGTTAAGTTCTCCACCCCGACGAACCTTTGACATCGCGTTGTAAAATATACCTAAAACCCAGGCAACGACTCTGACGATTCTTAAAAAAGACGAAAAATTAGCAAATTTTATTGGATACTCCCCTGTTTTTGACAGCAAGATTAGTTTCGGTAACTCTTCTGGAGCACAATGCTCCGAAGTCAGCTCTACTATATCTGGAGCCCAGCAGCTGGTATCTTCTCGGAGGAAATCTGGCCCCATAAACCGTCTCGACTTAAGCTTGATTACAAATGTTGGACAGGATCGCTTGGCTCCGTCGGCCACGTTTAAAGAAGTGGGAATCCAACGCCACTGATTCGCAGATGTGGCGCCCAATATTTCACCTACACGGGATGCAATGAAATGCGTATAGCTTCGGTTTGGCGAACGTATCCATAATATGACGGGTTTTGAGCCACTCCACTGTCGACAGCACATCTGAACGTCATGACAGCGTTGAAGCGATTCTTTGAGACGGCAACCAAGCACTGCGGCTTGCAACTCCAGACGTGGTATTGTCATACCCTTAAGTGGTGCGCGCCTCGACTTAGCACATACCAGGGCAACGTTGATATTGGCTCCTATGCGACAGCAACATAGGCACATGAACTGGCATCAACAAATATATTCAACTGGACATCGTCAGTATCCGGAAGCAACGCAGAATAGCATTGTGGCACAGAAAGGTATTTTATGGATTGCGCACTGTTCCATCACCTCGACCACTGATCTGCCAGCTGACACGGTGTCGCTTCATCCCACTGCACTTGTAGCTTCCACATAGCTTGTAGCAGTAGTTTTAAACCTATTGAAACATTTGCCAAAAACCCAAACGGATCGTACATGCTCATGACCAGGGAACGGATTTTTAGGACCTAAAAACCTATAAAAAAGGCAAAATAAAATGACGAAATAGGCTGGAAAAGGCAAAATAAAATAGCGAAAAAGGCAGGAAAAGGTACTAGGTATTGCAAAAAAGGCAAAAAAGGGCAAAACAAAATAGCGAAAAAGCACGAAAAGGCACTATGCATTGCAAAAAAGCAAAATAAGGCACCAAAAAGGACAGAAAATACGAAGAACAATAAAAAAATACATTTATTTTACAAATATTTATATTACAAGTAAAAAGAGAAAAACTTTGAACTAGTTTCATTATATGAAAAATTTGTACTTTGAATCTTTGACTATTTTATCCTTTCGAGTTTCTAACTCATAAAACTTTAATCTGTATAGTTGTAGTAACATTGAACCACAAGATGCATTTTGAAGTTTTCTGGCAGCATTTTCATTCGATTTTCGCGAAGAAAAGCCTTGAATGTACTAAATGTGCGCTCGACGTAAGTTGATACAAGTGGAGCCCAATTTAAATATGGAACGTTTGAAACGTTCATATTATCAGGAATAAGGGCGTTTTCCTCGCCCTTTACAATTTTATCCACACCCCTTATTGCGTCCAAGCGTACATTAGCTGAGAAAACGGCTTTGAATTTTTCCAACACCAATTTGGCAAGAGGTCCTTGCGCTTCTATAAGCCACATGGGCATGTGTATATTTTTTCATCTTAAAAAAAAATTGTAAATGCTATAATCACTTTTTTAAAGGTAGCAAAGGCAAAAAAGGCAAATATCTTAAAAAAGGCAAAAAAAAGGCAACATCAAATGTGTATATATGGAATCAGGGAAAGCTAAATGTGGACATTCTTAATCGAATATACTCTATCTCTTTAGCAGAAAAAAAGGCAATGCCATAAAATCCGTTCACTGCTCATGACTATGGCCAGCAACTCGCTCTTCGTTCGCGACCGCGTATCATTAAGAACGTCTTGGGAAATTTTGTAAAATTGGAAGTGAAACTCAAGACTGTCATTCGCGGTATTCCAGAACATACAGAGAACCTTTTCGGTTATTGCTTGGCGCTCCATTCGTACGATCGGTTTGTCTACCTCGGCATTTTCGCCATTAAGTTGTTGAACGAATTCGTTATTCGTATAAAATTTCGTAATTTGAACCCCGCAGCTGCATTGATTTTAACGGCTTCAGATTTATCTCGACGGCTTCCTCGGCACTGTTGAAGCTTACGACTAGGTCATCAATGTAAGTATTTTGAATGACAGCTTGTGCTTCCCTTGACATTGTTGACTGGAACTTAGAAGAGTTGACGTTCTTAATGTGTTCGGCACAACACGGTGAACAAATCGCACCAAATAGAATTTAAGTAATTTTGTACGTATGGATCGGCCTGTTAGGATTGCCCTCTCTCCACAAAAATCGTTGGGAATCTTGATCAGCTTCCCGAATACGCACCTGCGAGAATATCTCCTGGATGTCTCCAGCTACAGCGATGATTCCCTTACGAAATTTGTGGATGATGGTTACGAGCGATTGCGCCTGTTCCGGCCCCTTCAACAAAACTGAATTTAGTGACACCGACTTCGTCACTGCGGCTACGTCAAACACGATACGCACCTTTTGCGGCTTGCACGGGTTGATCACACTGAAGAGAGGGAGGTACCATGTACCTGGTCCTTCTCGAGTGGCTTCATACGGCGTTAGTTGAGTTGCGTACCTCTTGTTAATATATTTGGCAATTTCGTTGTTGTACCGTTCGGCATATGTTGCATCACGACCCATTCGTGACTCGACATTTAACAGCCGTTGTTTCGCCATAGCGGAACTAGGCGGAAGCTTAACGGCATCTTCCCGCCATAGTAAACCGATTTCATATCTTTTTGCGCGACGATTTCCTTCTGAATCCAGAACCACCTTGCAATTGACACCGAAATTTTCCAACGAGAAGTAATCTTCTACGATCTTGTTTAGCTGATTTAGACTTGTGGACTGACGAACTTGTAACACTCTTGGCAATGCGACGAAATCTTGACGATGTGGCCGTACACCACCCAACCCAGCTTGGTTTCTATTGCGACTGGCTGGTCCTGTCTGCTTTGAACTGTGTTGCTAGGCACACCCAAATGACAGTTGTTAAGGCCTAGTAGTAAAACAGGCTTAACGTTTTTGTATCTTTGAACGGGCAGTGCCGCTGAATGCCGGTATTTGCTTTGACCGAACGATTGTCTCGGCAAATTGAGGCCTTTGATAGCGCAAAGATTTTTCACCGAGAAGTTATCATGACCGTTTACACCTCTTATTTCACAAAACACTGCCCAGTTGTTTGGCTGTCACCATACCACAGCAGGGTAAGCGGAATGGCGCGACCTCTTGACCCTAACTGTGCGGTGACTTCTTCCTCTAGGAGCGACACTGATAACTCCTCATCAAACATGGCATATACTGAGGCACTACCGTGAGGACCGGTCAAAATCACTGGCAAAATTTTAAAAAGGCTGGCTTCGACATCTCTATGACAGTTCAATATGCGTTCACTATCGGCTGGCGGACAAGGCAAGTGACGATCTTGATGCAGCAGTTTATGGTGTATACGCTTGCAACCATTTATAGTACATGTACTACGACGACGACAATCGATCAAACTGCGGCCTTTCTGAAGACACCCAAAACATACTCGATGTTGCTTTAAAAAAGACCACTTAGCTGCACAATCAAGTAATCCGAATTTACGGCAGTCTGTGAGAGAGCAAGACTTTACGCGCTGACCCTCCACTTTGACCTAGTTGGCGATTGGCATACATGTTTTGTCTCGGCTGTGGGATTGTTGTATGGCTATAGCCCAAGGAAATGTCGGCAACACCTGGCATAATCGACACAACTTTGGTCAAATCGCTCAACCAGTCGCCAAAAGTCTACACAGTAGGATAAGGCGAAACGTTGGCGGCATACTTACTCCATTCGAACTGTTTTGATGGTAGCAACTTTGCAATCAGCTGTTCCAGCAGAGTCAGATTTCTCAAATGATGTTCGCACTTCGCAGATCTGAAATTAAATTATAGCTCCTTTCCTTTATTATTTTTTTTACATCATCCGGATATATAAGCATTGATGTGACTGCGCGCTTTGCACTGCCTTGTAGCGCTCTTTGGAGTCGCATAAGGTTGTGTCCATTATCATACCCAAATTCCGCTGTAGTGTCTACGTAATTCGCCGAAAACAATGGCCAATCTTCGGCATTGCCGTCGAAGGTTGGTAACGGATAGAGCTTAGCGGAACTATCAAAAAGAGTTAAGGCTGCATTTGCTGACGTCGATGTTAGTGGCTGTGCTGCAGACAGAGTTAACTGCGGCCCATTCTGAGACGGTTGTGGAACTGAAGGCGGCGCAACTGGGTTTGGTGCATCAGCGATCTGAGCCGAATCCAGTTCGTTACGTTCACGCAGCTGTTGTATCTCAGCTTGGCTACGACTCGTCTCATTTCGCAACTCTTGAGCACACTCCCTCAATGCGGTGATGCTTGCAACCAAAGTAACCACCGCGTCAGCTCCTATGTTGGCTGATGGTTGCGCTGCATGCTGTTCCGGAGCGCCAATTTGAGTGGCAACATCCGATTCGGAGTTGCTTCCCTCTGCATATGCAACAGTCTGTGATCTGGTTGATTTGCCTCTGGTCATCGTAGCACAAATTTAAGCAATGACTAATAGCGCAATGTTATCCCAATGATAAGCCAATTAAATTAAAGGTTTATCAAAACCCCACCACACGAAACGACGATTTTTAGTGAGTACTTAAAAAACACTGCCTTGCAAATTACTGATGACTTCTGACGGACTACTTAAAACGTTGACGATTATTCGAGACGATTACTTACGATGATGACTGGACATAATGGCTTAATACGATGACTTCGATGCTATTTGATGGTACCCAAATGACAAACTTCTTTTACGTATCGACGAATAGTTCGTGGAAAATTATAATTCTTTTAATACGAGCTTTTCCACGTTGACTTGCAGGCACCCAATTGCCCAAACCGACTTGTACGTATAAAAGAATAGTTGGGGTCAAAATTATGTTTCTTTTAATACGTTGACTTGCAGGCACCCAAGTGCCCAAATCGACTTGATTAAAAAATGTATAGCGGTCAAATTGTCTTTCGTTTTAAGAGGCTTTATTAAATTTTCCAAAACGGTAAAAAACAATGTACAGGTGACTGTTGAAAAACGGCAGACCTCCAACGATAACAGGCGATGACGAAAAAATTTTACAAATAGAAATAGCAACGATAGCTATTTGTAAAACGGTACAATTTACAGGTTGAGACGGCGACAAAAACGGCAAACTTCCATTGAAATTAACGATGACGACAAATTTGCAAATCAAAAACTAACTACAGCGATTTGCAAACGGTAGACACCTTACAGCTTAAAACGGCGACAACTTACAGGTTAAAACGGTGACAACTCACAGGTTAACACGGCCACGAAAACAGCAAACATCCAATAAAAATGGACGATGGCGAAAAATTTGAAAAAAAGTATAAACGGTAGCAAGAGCGATTTGAATACGAATATGTGGCGGCGGCAAGTAAAATACTTCGTTTTATATGTAAAATAATATACTTTGTACTTTTAATGATTTTAAAGACTTGAACAAATTATAAGTAATGCAAAATCAAATACAGATGACGATGAACAAATATATATGTACGTTGATCGTTGACAATGTTGATTGATGTTGACGATGACTATGGCGATGGATTTCAAATCGCTGCTCTTGCTACTCGTTCGCGCACTGATTTGGCAATGAAATCGGTTTGATTCGTTCAACTGGATTCTAGAGCTGTAATTGCTAATTTTGTTTTGTCTTCTTATACTTTGTTACGGCGAATTCGAAGGATGGAAGTACAAAACGAAATGTACTTCAGTGTTAGGAAATGGCACAATTTTGAATACCCCCTCAAATCTGGACTTAACGTCTAAAAACGCGTTTTTCATAGGTTGAGCCTTATAATGGTTCGTAATTTAATTTTTGGTTATCTGATAAAAAATATTTACAGTGCGTACACGGTAACCGCAACCCTCAATACGTGCAATTACTTGAATTGTAACCTTTATAAGTGCAACTTCATAACAATTTAACCTCACTACCTACAACATTCTTTATTATGCATGCCACACACACAAAATTTGAATTTTTTGCCTTTCTTGGACTTAGCAGTATTCTGGAAAACTCCAAAAAGTGGTGCTTAAGTTAAAGTGATGTGTGATGATCCACTGTTAGCAGAATTAGTCAAAATGAAAGCAAATGTAAAGATAAAAAAATCTAGAAGCCGAACTTGCGAAACGGCAAACTTTAAAACAGTGCGAGTGTGCAAAAAGGATTTACACAAATGGTTTTGTTTTAAGAGAAATTACAATGTTCCCATATCTGTCCAATTTGTGAAAGCTAAAGTCCGCAAGTTACATAAAAATAACCAACTGAATCTTTTTCCAGACAAGACATACATTGCTGATGGGTCTAGACCATTCCTCGCTTGAGCAAATGCATTTGGGACGCCAAGGCCCTCTCCACTTGGTCCCTTCATCGCAGTGGGGCCTTCCTCTTCCACCATCGCGACCCGCGTTGAATACTTTTAGAACTGGACCATTTCTGTCCATTCGTACGACATGATCGTACGTAGCCGTTGTATTTTGACTCCATGCCCTTGCGCAGCCCATAGAGCCCACGTCTCATCGTCTGCGGTACTTACCGTCGCCAACGCGTAACGGCCCATAAATCTTTCGCAGAATCTTTCTCACGAAAACTACAATGCCGCTTCATCAGATGTTTTCATCGTCATTGACGCTTATGCTATGGCTATTTCTGATATGGCAGGAAATACTTAGTTTTGTCCTCGTTCACCATCAGACCCACACGCTTAGCTTCTCTTTCTAATTCCGAGCAGGCAGGACAGACGTAGTCGTTATTTCTACCACTAATGTTGACATCGTCAGCATATGCCAGCAATTGTACGCTGTTGTAAAGTATTGTCCCTGATCGGTTCAGTTCTGCGACTCCTTTTATCTTCTCCAACCTCGATTGGTATCAAACGGCTCGGAGAGGTCCTCCTCAATTCTGACGGAGCTGGTGGTATTGTTCAACGTCATCTTACACAGCCGTATTAGTTCCGCGGGGATACGAAATTGAGACATCACGAAATAAAGATAACTTCTTTTCGTGCTGTCGAAAGCGGCTTTGAAATCGACAAATAGAAGGCATATTCCGATTCTATTGTCACGGGTCTTTTCCAAGTTTTGGCGTATTGCGAATACGAGATCTATGGTGGATTTGGCAGATCTGAAGCCACGCTGGTAAGGCGAAACCAGTTCGTTGACGGAGGGCTTTCACACAACACGCTCGATAAAATAGTTCGCGATCATGGCGGGGTCGTCTTTCTTGTGGATTGGACAGAGCACACTTGAACTCCAGTCGTCGGGCAAGCACCTCATCAGCTCCTCACCATCGTACTTAATTAGCTCGGCTGGAAGGCCGTCAGCTCCAGAAACTTTGTTATTTTCCATCAGCATAATCGCCATAGTCGGGCGCTGGGTCATCGACTCCATCGCCATCGACTGGAGGCTTGGGTTCGTCTTCTCCACTACTTTCAGTGCTGCTGCCATTCAAAAGGGTCAAAAATTGTTCCCTCCATAATTTAAGTACGTTCTGGACATTGGCCACTAGGTCGCCTTGGTTGTTCCTACATAAGTCTTGAAACCTTCCATAAGTCGCTCGACTCTCTAGTAAAAATTTCGGGTGTTTTTTTTGTCGGCCAGCATTTCAAGCTCTTTGCACTAACGTATTTCGACCTCTCTCTTCTTATTGCGGCAATTGGGCAATTCTCAATTACTTCGAACTTTCGCATGACTCGCCAGTTTTTCTTCGGACACATAATTTTCGCTGGTTTGTTAACACAAATCAGATTACTTATATTGTATAGATTATGCAAATGCAAAAAAAGGCCCACCGTACATCTTTTCTAGCCAAATATGCATATAATTCAGAAATAAAAATCTGAAATTTTCATAAATAAATGTGTGACTCTTCTATATTTTTTTACGTTGCAAAAATTGGTGCGTTGATTGGTCATGTTTGAGTTTATAATTAACTGGTAGTATTTGGAGAGGAGAATCGAATGCACTCCGTTAGAAGTAGGTGCTTGCATTAGAAAAGAAGTTATGAAGAGTCAAAGTGGCGTGACTCCTTTTTTAAATCCTTTCACTCGGGGTTTTTATGGTATACTGTAGCTGGTGCGTACCTAAAACTGTTATCGGACAACTTTTATAGTATTCTGGAGCATAAGAGGAATCAATCTAGACATGGCAATCTTATGTGCTCTTATTAGAACATAGTTGAAAAAAAAACTTCTTGAAAAGGTTACGATGCGTGCACAAAAGTAAAAATGCATATTTTTTATTAGCACATCTTCTGGAATTGGAAAATTTAGCCAAATACTATAATATACTATTGAAATATGATCCTCGTGCTCTACTTTTTTATTTGTTCATTAAAAAGTTACAGGGCGAAAATGAAATAACCAAGGTATTTTTTGTTTATGTCATGAAATCTGCACCGTTCGTTCGATTTTCGAAAATGATGTGTCAAATAAAAGAGCTTGAGCTGTAGATGCTTGGACTTACCGTTGATTTTTGGCAGTTTGTGTTTGGAATTTTTTTTTATATGAAAAAAAAGGCCGAGCACCGTCAATAAAAAAAATTGCCAAAAATCTGCGGTAAGTCCAAGATCCTTAAAATTTGCAATTTGCTTGCTAAAATTTAATGGGCTACAAAGCTGAATATCAACATTTTTTCTAAAGATGCTGATCAAGAAGTTAGAAATTTTGGTCAAACTTTGCAGAATTTTCATAACTTTGGCACAAAGTCTGAAATTTGAATTTTTCTCGTATTTGTTAACTAACCAGCTATACTTTCATAAAAATAATAAACATTTAATAAAATATATAAAAATAGCCAAAACTTACTAAAAAGTCCCGTCCCAGTTTTATTTGGTGGTTTGTGAAAGTCGAGTGGCGAATCAATTGGCCGTCTGTTTTGATTGCAGCTTTTCGACGTTGAGCTTTCCTTTAATTGTTGGGCGCACATTTTTTACTGCAGCGAGGCGGGTGCGTACATCTAAAACACGGGAAGTATGCCTTCGGTCTATCACAACATGCTCGATTTGGTTTCTCGTTTTTCGATCTGGAGACAGCCATGTAGCTTGATGGATCTTTTTTTACATTCCCACGACAGCCGGGTCTACGTACCGGAAAGACTCGGGTTTTACCCGGCGAACTAACCCCGTCTAGGTCGGCGAAATCCCTCAAAAGTTATACGTCCATAGGGCTACATCTTCTTCGCATACTTCTGCTCAGGGCTGGCATTGAGTCAAACCCTGGACCAGAAATATATACCTGCTGCGTGTGCCACAGACGACTACACCACAACTCCACCTCCGTTCGATGACACATGTAATGGGTGGAGCCACCTCCGAGTTTGCTCAGGCCTTACGACTCATAGGCAGCGGGCCACCGCATACGTGGCCCCTTGCTGCACAACAGAGTCCGCCTGAGCAACTCAACACAAACACAACCGCACCACAACACAATACAATAGACAACACCACGGACACAACAGACCACACCACCGATACAACTGCACCACCACCCACACGTTGCATTGTTGAATTGCGCCGAATACAACGTGCACCATCGAGAACGCGAGCGAGATAATGTTGGTGGCCTAGCGTTCATCACGCACCACACCGTGCAGGTTCGCCTTATCGACGTAGATATCGACCGAAGTGATTGCTATCCGGTCAGGCGGTCAGCGATGTCGAGGATATATAACCCCTGTCACCAGCTGCCCGGCAGGGTATCGCCCTGAAATAGGTGCGCTCCTCAGAGGTGAAAAACGTATGGTAGTTGGTGACTTTAACGCGCGCCACGATCTTTGGCATTCAAGCCCGTCGATCGATCGTAGGCGAACACAATTGGCTGAGAAGATAGACGATTCGACATTCTGCGCAATGAACGACGACGCACCCACCAGACATGGGCAGCTGCTGTAGCTCACCAGACCTAACAATAGTCAGCGCTGGTCTGATAAACAGCATATCATGGCGACCTTTGCTGACTTTAGCATCAGACCATCTGCCTATAGTCATCTCGATTGATAAACCAGCCGACTTTGCTTCCGCGGATTACCGGACCATGTTAACTTTTCCAAAGCTGAATATAAAGGCTTCGCGGATGTACTGAAAACGCCTTCACTGCCCTACCTGCACCAACCGACGTTCACGTAGGTGAGCGTAAATTCCGCAGGGTTGTCACTGCTGCTGCAGCCCGCTTCGTTCCAGCGGGATGTATCTCTGCCCCCGTCAGAATTTAGGCTGTCCTGGCCGATGAGCGTGACAACCTTCGTCAGGCCGATCCCGGAAATCCCCGTATCAGGGATATCAGCTCGGAGATTCGGCACCTTGTGAACGAACATACGCGGAAGAAATGAGAACAGCACCTGAAGACCTGCAACTTTGCCTCAAGTGTGTCCAACCCGACGAAACGTGACGACAAAGCTGAAATAGAGACCACGCTTCGTCTGACCCGGAGCGATGCGCGAGCTATTTTAGCCGGCAGTTTATACTGCATCCTTCGGCGGATAAAGTCAAACATCGAGTGACCAGAAGGCTGGGCGGGAAGGCGAAAGCCTCCAAAGCCATCATTGGACCCGACGGAATTTTCCTTTTCATGCTGAAAAATTTGGGTCCCGCGGGAGTGGATTATTTAACCAAGGTCCTCAACTTGTCAATGGCCACTCTCATCACTCCAGAGATCTGGAAAATAGGGAGAGTGGTCCCACTGCTTAAAATGGAGAAACCGTCCAACAAAGGCCCTTCTACTAACGCACTATACAAACCACCTGACCCCAGCGAGGCATCGACATGGGTTCCGTAAAGTGCACAGCACAACAACAGCACGTAAAACCATAAATACCCAGATAACTCGTGGCCTAAACCGAAACCGCCGTGAGAGAACCATTCTAGTAGCGCTGGACCTGTCTAAGGCGTTCAACACTGTCAGCCATTAAACGCTACTACAAGACCACTAGTAGGAGGCCTCTCTTTCTCCCACAGGGACTCAAACGGTGGTCGGTGAATTGTCTGAGTGGTCGTCACTCGTCAGTAACTTTTAGAGCCAACTCGTCAAACCGAGGAAAATAAAACAGGGGGTTCCACAGGGCGGTGTCCTTTCCCCATTACTGTTTAACTGTTATATTCCAAAGCTCCCTCAACCACCAGAGGGAGTCTCGATTATCTCTTATGCTGACGATTGTTCGATCATGGCGTCTGGGAATGGAATTACTTGACTTGTGCTCGAAAGTAAACGGTTTTCTCGCCGAGCTTTCTCGCTTCTTCGCTGCACGGAGCCTAACCCTCTCCCCTGCAATATCCTCAGCCACACTATTTACAACCTGGATGAAGGATGTCAGACTACAACGGGGAATTCACGTCAATGGCGAACCAATACCGACGGTGAATAACTCAAAAAGTCACCTACGACAGTCTGCTCTCCTTCTCGCCGCACACAACCGCAATTGTCAACAAAATACAAAGCCGCAACAAGGTTCTCAAGTCGCTAGCCGGCAGCACCTAGGGCAAAGACAAAGAAACGTTGCTGGCAATATACAAGGCAATTGGCCGGCCGGTTTTAACCTACGTAGCGCCCGTGTGGTCACCGGGGACTGGTAGGACGCAGTGGATAAAGCTGCAGACTTGCCAAAACACGGCACTCAGGACAGCGACAGGATGCCTTCTGATGTCGTCGCAACATCACCTGCACGACGAGGCCCATATACTCCCCGTTAAGGAGCATAACACAATACTCTGCAAGCAGTTTCTAGTTGGGAGTCACAGATGTGGTCACCCACACAGACAACCTCTGCTCCCGACTGCTTATCGACAGGCCGTGAACGGCATTCACAGAGAGGTAGTCTCGAGTTATGTAGACTCTCGACCTGTGAATGCCATTCTGGCAATACAACCACCAGATGTGGACGAGACAGAACTTCGTCTGCCTCGGGAGACTCGGACCACAATAGCCCACTGCGCTCTGGTTACTGCAGCAGGTTGAACTCATGCCTGAGCAGAATAAAGGAAAGATGTTCTAACCGGATGCCCGGCATGCGGAGACACACAGCATCTCTTCGCATGCTCACTGAACCCCACCCTACTGGCGCCCCTGTCCCTATGGACCGACCCCATCGAGGCTGCACGCTTCCTGGGGCTAACGCTACTAGAGCTTGACGGCAACGATTGAGGGACGTCTGTCAGGTTAGCACTACACTTTTCGAAATTAGAACAGTTAACTATGTTATTAGTTGTATGTTTTTGATGTAAATTTGTTGTGGAAAGAAAAAATTTGTAGCCTTCGTTTTTTAGGAAAAAAAGGTATGTAGTGCTAACTTGCTTTCGTTTTGTAGGACAAAATGGTATGTAGTGCTAACTTGACACCATACACCTATTTAGTCGATAGAATTGAGATATTGAAAATGTCATAACGGCATTAATTGTAGCTTTTTGTTTTAAATTTGTTGTGGAAAGAAAAAAATTTTAGCTTCCGTTTTTTAAGAAAAAATGGTATGTAGTGCTAACTTGACTCCATACACCTAGTCGATAGAATTGAGATATTCAATATGTTACTATGCCATTAATTGTAGCTTTTTACTTTAAAATTGTTTGTGAAAAGAAAAAATTTGTATCTTTCGTTTTTCTGGAAAAAATTGAGTTGACCCTTTTTCGAACAAAATTTAGTATGTAGTGCTAAGTTGACACCATACACCTAGTCGATAGAATTGAGATATTGAAAATGTTATAACGGCATTAGCTTTTATGTTATAAATTTGTTGTGGAAAAAAAAATTTTTTAGCTCTCGTTTTTTAAAAAAAAATCGTGTGTAGTGCTAACTTAACACCATACACCTAGATAGAATTGAGATATTGAAAATGTTATAATGTTGTTAATGCCATTAAGAATTGGAATTGAGATATCCAATTTGTTACTATGCCATTGATTGAAGCTTTTGACTTTAAAATTTGTTGTGAAAAGAAAAAAAATGTAGCTTTCGTTGTTCTGGAAAAAAATGGGTTGACCCTTTTTCGAATAAAATTTAGTATGTAGTGCGAACTTGACACCATGCACCATTGACGACAGGATCGAGATATTGAAAAGGTTACAACGGAATTAATTGTAGCTTTTTTGTTGTAAATTTGCTGTGGAAAGAAAAATTTGCAGCTTTCATTTTTTAAGAAAAACTGGTATGTAGTGCTAACTTGACATCATACACCAAGTCGATAGAATTGAGATATTCAATATGTTACTATGCTCTTATTGTAGCTTTTTACTTTAAAATTTGTTGTGAAAAGAAAAAATTTGTTGCTATCATTTTTTCTGGAAAAAATTGAGTTGACCCTTTTTCGAACAAATTTTAGTATGTAGTGCTAACTTGACACCATGCGCCATTGACGACAGAATTGAGATATTGAAAAGGTTACAAAGGAATTAACTGTAGCTTTTTTGTTGTAAATTTGTTGTGGAAAGAAAAAATTTGTAGCTTTCGTTTTTTAAGAAAAAATGGTATGTAGTGCTAACTTGACACCATACACCTAGTCGATAGAATTGAGATATTGAAAATGTTATAACGGCATTAGCTTTTATGTTATAAATTTGTTGTGGAAAAAAAAATTTTTTAGCTCTCGTTTTTTAAAAAAAAATCGTGTGTAGTGCTAACTTAACACCATACACCTAGATAGAATTGAGATATTGAAAATGTTATAATGTTGTTAATGCCATTAAGAATTGGAATTGAGATATCCAATTTGTTACTATGCCATTGATTGAAGCTTTTGACTTTAAAATTTGTTGTGAAAAGAAAAAAAATGTAGCTTTCGTTGTTCTGGAAAAAAATGGGTTGACCCTTTTTCGAATAAAATTTAGTATGTAGTGCGAACTTGACACCATGCACCATTGACGACAGGATCGAGATATTGAAAAGGTTACAACGGAATTAATTGTAGCTTTTTTGTTGTAAATTTGCTGTGGAAAGAAAAATTTGCAGCTTTCATTTTTTAAGAAAAACTGGTATGTAGTGCTAACTTGACATCATACACCAAGTCGATAGAATTGAGATATTCAATATGTTACTATGCTCTTATTGTAGCTTTTTACTTTAAAATTTGTTGTGAAAAGAAAAAATTTGTTGCTATCATTTTTTCTGGAAAAAATTGAGTTGACCCTTTTTCGAACAAATTTTAGTATGTAGTGCTAACTTGACACCATGCGCCATTGACGACAGAATTGAGATATTGAAAAGGTTACAAAGGAATTAACTGTAGCTTTTTTGTTGTAAATTTGTTGTGGAAAGAAAAAATTTGTAGCTTTCGTTTTTTAAGAAAAAATGGTATGTAGTGCTAACTTGGCACCATATACCACAGGCGAGCATTTTCTGATTTTCCAAACACATGGTAATTGTGCTTCAAAATGCTGCCTGCTGCGACGTCGACACATGTATACTATCATCGTCTTCGTGCGTCTTACGATAATTGACGATTGACTGATGCTTCGCTGGTATTTAGGCAAAGCAAATCAAATCAGTTGCTGTTGAGAGTGTTCGGACGCAAAGTTTTCTTAGTGGTAAATATGCATGCAAAATTGTGGTACATTCCAAACAATGTGGTAGATTCAAATAAATAAATTATAAATATGTTATATGCACTTATGGCCAGCTGATTAAGTTAAGTGACATTTTGACCAGTTTTGGTTATTTATCAGCCCGATTCTAAATATTCTCGAGGATTTTATTTCTCGCGGATTTTACTTTTCCTGCTGTTACAGGTTTCAGAAGTATTATAGGGTAAATAAGCCCGCTTTTCGATATTTGTTGGAACTCCTAACCTCGCATACTCAGCAAGCTAAAAAACAGTTCGCAGTTTCGCCTGTTATAAAACTCACCGCACGTTTGCGTTTCTTTGCTGAAGGTGGATATCAAACGGGAATTGGAAAGGACTTCGACGTTTCTCTAGGCCCGTCGACCTTCAGTAAAGTTCTGGAAGAAGTGACAGATATTTTTTAAACGTGCTCAAGGTGGATAAATGCGTCAATGAGCAGCGATGAAAGAAGACGAATTTCACGTACATTATACGGCGAATTACCTGAGTGGTCGACATTCGTCAGTACCAGTCAGCCACGTAAAATTAAACAGGGTGTTGTTGTTGTTGTTGTAGCGGCTACAACAACCCCGCCCGTTCAGGGCCTGTCGGTATCCTGACGGGTCCAGAGGCTGCTTAATGAACCTCTGGACTTCGTCCGTCAGTTCGTATAGATGCCTGCTGACGTGCCTAGGCGAGGGCTCCTCTGCAAGCAGCTGTCTGTTTGGTTGGCCACGTCTGTGGCTTCCAACCAGAAACTGCTTGAGGAGCACTATTTTATGCTCCTTAATTGGGAGCAAATTCGCCTCGTCATGGAGGTGGTGTTCAGGTGACATCAGGAGGCATCCGGTCGCTGTCCTGAGTGCGGTGTTCTGTCCTGTCTGTAGCTTCATCCACTGCGTCCTACTAGTCCCCGGCGACCACACTGGTGCTGCATAGTTTAAAACCGGCCGGCCTATTGCCTTATATGTTGCCAGCAACGTTTGTTTGTCTTTGCCCCAGGCACTTCCGGCTAGCGACTTGAGGACTTTGTTGCGGCTCTGTACTTTGTTGACAATAGCGGTTGCGTGCGCAGAGAAGGGGAGCAGGCTGTGGAATGTTACTCCGAGTATTTTGGGATTATTCACCGTCGGAATTGGTGTATCATCGACGTGAATTCCCAGCGGTAGCCTGGCCTCCTTCGTCCAGGTGGTGAAGAAGGCCGCAGAGGATTTCGTAGGGGAGAGGGCTAGACACTTTGCAGTGAAGAAGCGAGAAAGCTCGGAGAGATAGCCGTTTACTTTCGAACACAGGTCATCAATTCCATTCCCAGTCGGCATGATCGATTAATCGTCGGCGTAAGAGACAATTGAGACTCCCTCTGGTGGTTGAGGGAGCTTTGAAATATAAAAGATGAACAGTAGTGGGGAAAGGACACCACCCTGTGGAACCTCCTGTTTTATTTTTCTAAGTTTGCTCGATTTGTCTAAACATTACATACGAGTGTCGACCACTCAGATAATTTGTCGACCACCGTTTGAGCCTCTGTGGGAGATAGGAAGCCTCTATATCTTCTATTAGCGTGGAATGGCTGACAGTGTAAAAAGCCTTTGACAGGTCCAAGCTACTAGAACCGTTCTCTCACAGGGACGGTTACGGTTAAGGCCACGAATTATCTAAGTGTTTATGGCGTTAAGTGCTGTTTTTGTACTGTGCACTTTACGGAAACCATGCTGATGCTTCGCTGGGGTCAGGTGGTTCGTGAAATACGTGAGCAGCAGGGCCTCAAGTGTCTTCGCTACCGGGGAAAGGAGTGTTATCGGTCGATACGATTTCCCTTTGTCGGCAGGTTTCCCCGGTTTGAGCAGTGGGACCACTCTCTTCCAGATGTCTGGCATGATGAGAGTGGCCATAGAAAAATTGAGGACCTCCGTTAGGTACGCTACTCTCGCAGGACCCAAATTTTTCAGCATCAGCATGCATATTCCGTCGGGACCCATGGCTTTGGAAGCTTTCGCCTTCCCGAGGATGCAGTATGAACTGCCGGCTAAAATAGCTCGCGCATCGCACCGGGTCCGAAGAGGCATGGGCGCCGAAAGAAATTTCGACTCTGTCGTCGTGCTTCGTCAGATTGGACGATGACCTCACGGTCACACCGGAGGTGAAGTTACAGGTCTTCAGATGTTCTTCCCACTTCTTCCGCTTATGTACGTTCACTAGTTGCCGAATCTTTGCGTTGAGATCCCTGATACAGGGATCGTCGGGATCGGCCTGACAAAGGCTGTCACGCTCATCGGCTAGAACAGCCGCTTCGGCAGGGAAATTTGGACGTGACAGCCCTGCGGAACTTACGGTCACCAAGGTGGACGTCGGTTGGTGTGGGGAGAGCAGCGAAGGTGTTTTCAGTAAATTCCGTGAAGCCTTTCCAATCAGCTTTGGAGAAGTTGATATAGGTTCGGTGCTCCGCGGAAACAAAGTCGGTTGGTTTATCGATCGAGATGACTATGGGCAGATGGTCTGATGCCAAAGTCAGCATAGGTCGCCATGATATGCTGTTTATCAGACCACCGCTGACTATTGTTATGTCTGGCGAGCTGCAGCAGCTGCCCATAATCCTGGTGGGTGCGTCGTCGTTCATTGTGCAGAATGTCGAGTCGTCTATCTGCTCAGCCAAGTCGGTTCCCCTAAGATCGTTTCACAGGATTGAGTGCCAAAGATCGTGGTGCGCATTAAAGTCACCTACTACCATTCGGTTTTCACCTCTGAGGAGCGCACCTATATCAGGGTGACATCCTGCCGGGCAGCAGGTGACAGGCGGTATGTATACGTTGAATATTTCGAGCTCAACATCGCCTGACCGGATAGTAATGCCCTGACATTCTAGGGTGGTATCCCTGCGGTCGATGTCTGCTTCGATAAGACGATACTGCTCGACGTGGTGCGTGATGAACGCTAAGCCACCACCATTATCTCGCTCGCGATCTCTACGGTGCACGTTGTACCCGGTACAATTCAACAATGTTGAATTGCTGTACAACTTCGTCTCTTGGACCGCAGCTATCAATATACCATGCCTTCCCAAAAAGACGGTTATCTCCTCGATCTTGCTCTGAAGCCCGTTCCAGTTAAATTGAAGGAGCTTCATGTGGTTCGGGAGACGTGTGGTAATGCGGGGTGTGAGAGATGTGTGTGGCCGTGACGCCATTGGCTGTGTGCGCTGCAGAGGTGGTTGCCGCCCTGTGGTGGTAGTGGGTGGCGTCGCTGTTGAGGTTTGCGACCTTGCTGCGCAACGCGGGCCCTCGTAGTTCCTCGTCCAATCTCGCGTGGTGCGCAGACCTGAACATGCTCTAAAGTGGCACCAGCCAAGGCAGGTGTTGCACTTGACTGATGGCGCATTTAGGTACGTTCCGGTACCATCAAGGTATCGATACCTACTCAAGTGAGTTTACTCAAATCTCTATTTCGATACTCCTTATATGAGTGGACCGAATGTATCGATACCTACTTATATCGATAACGTTTCATCCTTTTATATGCACAAAGCGAAAGTAATTTTCAGGCGTTATCTGTGACATACCTTTTGCGACACCTGAGTGGCAGATCGACCTATCTCGGCAGCCAGATTGAAAACGCCCTATCTGAGAAAACTTTTCAAAAGCACCCTATTCCAGAATTTGATTGAAAAACGCCTTATATCATAAAACTTTTCAAGACCACCCTCTTTCAGAATTCGGTACAAAAACGCCCTATCTCAGCTGCCGATTCACAGCGCCCTTTCTCAAATAATTTCAATACATTTTCAGTTGAGGTATAGATATGTTTATTATTATTATATATTATTAGTAACATTTGAAGTAATACGATTACTTAGACAAAAAATTGAACCTTTGAAAGTTTCCCATAAAACGTTACGGCTACAAAGCATTGCTTGAGCTTTGTAAAAATATATCCCCACTTGGCGGTGCCATTGCTTTGATCAATTATTTTTCATAAAAGCGAAGCAATTATTTTCCATAGAAAAAATATGACCGAAAGATATGGCACTTCCTCAAATCGATTCGATACAAGTACTTTTATTTCGATACTAAGTAGGTATCGATAAAACGATTCAAGTAAAAAAAGTAGTTGGTATTGAAACAAAAGTATCGAGTACATACTCGTATTTACTTATATCGGAACATCCCTAGTCGCATTACGGAATATCCTGGTCTGACATAACGTGCAGATTGTAGGAGGAACCAAGAGTTATTGGCGACGGCGTGTGGGTGGTGGTGCGGTTGTGTCTGTTGTGTGGTCTGTCGTGGTTGTGGTGTGGTCTATTGTGTTGTGGTGCTGTGGTGTTTGTATTGGGCTGCTCAGGTGGACTGGGGTTAGCCGTGAAGACTGCTCTGTTTGAGCAGCAGGGGGCCACAAATGATGTGCTCCACTGCCGATGGATCCGTAGTCCTGAGCAGACTCTGAGGTGACACCACCCCTCGCAAGCATTGCACTTGACTGAGGTGGAGTTGTGGTGTAGTCGTCTCTGGCATACACAGCAGGTGTAGGTTTCTGGCCCTGGGTTTGACTCGATGCCAGCCCTGAGTAGAAGAAAACGTAGCGAATGTAGCCCTATGGACGAACAACTTCTGAGATACTTCTCCGACCTAAACGGGGTTAGATCGCCGAAACAACAGTCTTTGGTCGGGTAAAACCCGAGTCATTCCGGTACGTGGAATTCCGGCTGTCGTGGGAATGTAAACAGCGGGTACCCCAGGGTGGTGTCCTGTCCCCGCTACTGTTTAATTATTACATCTCTAAGCTCCCTCAACCACCACAGGGTGTCAATATTGTCTCTTATGCTGACGATAGTTCGATCATGGCGTCTGGGAATGGAATTGATGACTTGTCCTCGAAAGTAAACGGTTATCTCGCCGAACTTTCTCGCTTCTTCACTGCAAGGAGCCTTGCCCTATCCCCTGCGAAATCCTTGGCAACCCTATTCACCACCTGGACGAAGGAGGTCAGACTGCAACTGGGTATTCACGTTGATCGCGTAACAATACCAACGGTGAATAACACGAAAATTCTCGGAGTTACCTTCGACAGTCTGCTCTCCTTCTCGGTGCATACAACCGCAATTGCCAATGTCCTCAAGTCGCTGGCCGGCAGCACTTGGGGCAAAGATAAAGAAACGTTGTTGGCAACATACAAAGCAATTGGCCGTCCGGTTCTCAACTATGCAGCGCCCGTGTGGTCGCCGGGGACTAGCAGGACGCAGTGGATGAAGCTACATACCTGCCAAAACACGGCACTACGAACAGCGACCGGATGCCTCCTGATGACGCCCCAACACCACCTACATGACGAGGCCCAGATGCTCCCAGTCAAGGAGCATAACATAATGCTCTGCAATCATTTCCTTGTGGGGAGCCACAGACGTGGCTATCCCAGCAAACAACTGCTTGCAGAAGAGCCCTCGCCAAGGCACGTCAGGAGGCATCTCTACGAACTGACGGCCGAAATTCAGAGGTTCATTAAACAACCTCTGGACCCGTCATCCTACCGACAGGCCCTGAGCGGCATTCTCAGGGAATCAGTCTCGAATTATGTAGACTCCCGCCCTGGGCCGTTCCGGGCACACAACCACCGGACGTGGACGGGACAGAACTTTGTCTCCCTCGGGAGACCCGCACCACAATAGCCTAACTTCGCTCTGGCTATTGCAGCAGGCTCAACTCATACCTGAGCAGAATTAATGAGGATGTGCCCAACCAATGCCCGGCATATGGAGAGTCGCCACATGACTCTCGACACCTCTTCACATGCCCTGAGAACCCCACCCAGCTGAGGCCCCTGTCCTTATGGACAGACCCTGTGGAAGTCGCACACTTCCTGGGCTTCCCCTTAGCTGAAACAGAGAATAGCATTGACGGATGAACCGACCCGAGCGGGGCTTGGTAACCGCTACAACAACACAACAACCGGTTATGTATCAATATTTTTATTTTATTTTTTATTTATTTTAAAATGTCGAAAAATTTTATTTTAACCTCTTATATCTTCTTTACTTTTCGATTGCGCTAAGTATATTTATATAATTGAAATCATCGTAAAAAGAACTATCGATCTGCATTTTTAGTTTTTCCTTAGCTGAACGTTCAGGGTTATCTATATGTATGCCATAGTTTTATCCGACGTTTCTGAATAAATACTAATCAAATTCTTTAACTACGTTTTATCATAGAATACAATGCAAGTGGCATGGAGGGCACCAGTGGCAGAAGTGATTTTGATACTGCAGGCAAGCGTAAGTTTATCTCGAAAGCAATAAGTTCATAAATAAATATGGAATAGTCGTAAATTTAATGCATATGAGATATATATAATCATATTTACTTAATTAGCACAAACAGGTGCGCAACAAGGAGAACAAGAATTGGCAACGAAAATGCTTCAAATACAATCGAAACGCTTCTATTTGGATGTGAAACAAAACCGTCGTGGGCGTTTTATTAAAGTCGCCGAGGTCATTATATTATTTATGGCAATCTTTTTAAATCATTTCAATTAATTTTACGTATTTTTAGATTGGTGCCGATGGAAGACGTAGTCAAGTGTATTTGGCCTTATCAACTGCCGCTGAATTTCGTGATCATCTTTCAACATTTAGCGACTATTATGCATCTTTGGGTGAGTACAATATACATATACATTCATACATTAAATATGTACTTATTCTCACATATGAAAAATGCCTTCAAACTAAATAAATAGCTGCACTCACATTGAGGTAAATATCTTGCGAGCCTTAAGACGTTATATATGAGCGACATTAACAGATTCGTAATGAAAAAATGGTAGGAGAGTGTTACGGACCTCAAATGAAATGTGTTTCTATACGAGATTTGTAACTATTTTATATGATTTTAATATATTTTATTTATTTAAAGCCATTGAGCAACGAAAACGTATCAATCAATCTAATTTTAAAGTTCTGTTCGATTTCTAAAACACTTTCTTGAGATGTATGTATGACTCCTCCACTTTTTCTCTTGACAAAGTATAAATCTTAGGTGGGAAAATCTAATAAAGAAAAATAAATACGGGCGGAAGTCTACATAACTCGAGATTGATTCCCTGTGAAAGCCGTTCAGGGCCTGTCGGTAGGTTGACGGGTCCAGAGGTTGTTTTATAAACCTCTGGACTTCGTCCGTCAATTCGTAAAGATGCCTCCTGACGTGCCTTGGCGAGGGCTATTCTGCAAACAGCTGTCTGCTGGGATGGCCACGTCTGTGGCTCCCCGCAGGGAACTGCTTGCAGAGCATTATGTTATGCTTCTTGACTAGGAGCATCTGGGCCTCGTCATGTAGGTGGTGTTGGGGCGTCATCAGGAGGCATCCGGTCGCTGTTTGTAGTGCCGTGTTTTGGCAGGTCTGTAGCTTCATCCACTGCGTACTGCTAGTCCCCGGCGACCACACGGGCACTGCATAGTTGAGAACCGGCCGGCAAATTGATTTGTATGTTGCCAACAACGTTTCTTTACCTTTGCCCAAAGTGCTGCCGGCCTGCGACTTGAGGACATTGTTGCGGCTCTGTACTTTGTTGACAATTGCGGTTGTATGCGCCGAGAAGGAGAGCAGACTGTCGAAGGTAACTCCAAGGATTTTCGGGTTATTCACCGTTGGTATTGTTACGCGATCAATGTGAATACCCAGTTGCAGTCTGACCTCCTTCGTCCAGGTGGTGAATAGGGTTGCCGAGAATTTCGCAGGGGATAGGACAAGGCTCCTTGCAGTGAAGAAGCGAGAAAGTTCGGCGAGATAACCGTTTACTTTCGAGCACAAGTCATCAATTCCATCGAAATCCATCAAACGTTGCTCGATTCTAGGGCTACATCTGCTCCATCTGCGTTGTCCTCTGGTTCAGCTAAGGGAAGGCCCAGGAAGTGCACGACTTCAACAGGGGATGTCCATAGGACAGGGGCGTTAGCCCCGTCGGGTTTTGGGGGCATGCGAAGAAGTGCCGCCAGTCATGTGGCCACTCTCCGCATGCTGGGTACTGACTAGGCCAGAGCGAAGTTGGGCAATTGTGGTGCGGGTCTCCTGAGGCAGACAAAGTTCTGTCCCGTCCACGTCAGGTGGTTGTGTGCCCAGAACTGCATTCACAGTCGAAACCCGAAGTGCCGTGTTTTGTCTTGTCCGTAGCTTCGTCCACTGACTCCTACTAGTCCCTGGCAACCACACGGGCGCTGCATAATTAGGAACCGACCTGCCAATTACCTTGTATGTTGCCAACAACGTTTCTTTGTATTTTCCCTAAGTGCTACCGTCCAGCGACTTGAGGAGCTTGTTGCAGCTCTGTACTCTTTTGACAATTGCGGTTACATGCGCCGAGAAAGAGAGCAGACTGTCGAAGGTAACTCCGCGGTTTTTTTGGTTATTCACCGTCGGAATTGGTTCGCCATCGACGTGAATACCCAGCTGGAGTCTTACTTGATTCGTCCAGATGGTGAATAAGGTTGCCAAGGATTTTGTAGGGGCGAGGGCTAGTCCCCTTGGTGACAGCCGTTTACTTTCCAGTATAAATAATCAATTTAATTTCCAGACGCCATTGCCAACAGTCGTCAGCGTAAGAGACAATAGAGACTCCCTTTCCGTTCCTACGACAGCCGTTTCTACGTACGTTCCCACGACAGCCGGTTCTACGTACCGGAATGAATCGGGTTTTACCTGACCAAGGCTTTTATTTCGGCGATCTAACCCCGTTTAGGTCGGCGAAGTTGCTCGTCCATAGGGCTACATTCGCTACGTATTCTTCTACTCAGGGCTGGCATCGAGTCAAACCCAGGGCCAGAAATCTACACCTGCTGTGTTTGCCAGAGACGACTACACCACATCTCCACCTCAGTCAAGTGTAATGCCTGCGAGGGGTGGAGTCACCTTAGATTCTGCTCAGGACGTTGTACGTGGCCCCCTGCTGCTCAAACAGAGCAGCCTCCACGGCTAACCTCAGTCCACCTGAGCAGCCTCACAGTCACCACAGCACAACAACATAATAACACCACAGACCATACCACAGCCACAACAGACCACATAACACACATAACCGCACTACTACCCACACGCCGCCGCCAACAACTCCTGGTTCCTCCCACAATCTGCACGGTATGTCAGACCAGGATATTCCGTAATGTGACATCGGTCAAGTGTAACACCTGCCTTGGCTGGTGTCACTTTAGGGCGGGCTCAGGCCTGCGTACCACGCGGGATTGGACGAGGAACTTCGAGGGCCCGTGTTGCGCTGTTCGGTCTCAGACCTCAACTGCAACGCCTCCCGCCAACACAGGGCGGCAATCATCACGGCAGCGCACACAGCCAACGGCGGTAAGAACACACACATCCCTTACACCCCGCATCACGAAACGTCTCCCGAACGAAATGAAGCTCCTTCAATTTAACAGCAACGGGCTACAGAGCAAGATTGAGGAGATAACCGTCTTCATGTGTCGGCATGGTATATTGATAGCTGCGGTCCAAGAGACGAAGTTGCACAGCAATTCAACTTTGTTGAATTGTGCCGGGTACAACGTGCACCGTCGAGATCGCGAGCGAGATAATGGTGGTGTCCTATCAAGGCAGACATCGACCGCAGGGATACCACCCTAGAATGTCAGGGCATTGCTATCCGGTCAGGCGATGTTGAGCTCGAAATATTTAACATATACATACCCCCTGTCCCCTGCTGCCCGGCAGGATATCACCTTGATATAGGTGCACTCCTCAGAGGTGAAAACCTAATGGTAGTAGGTGACTTTAATGCGCACCACGATCTTTGGCACTCAAGCCTGTCAAACGATCGTAGGGGAACAGACTTGGCTGAGCATATAGACGATTCGACATTCTGCACAATGAACGCACCCACCAGGATTATGGGTAACTGCAGCAGCTCGCCAGACATCACCATAGTCAGTGCTGGTCTGATAAACAGCATAACATGGCGACCTATGCTGACTTTAGCATCAGACCATCTACCCATAGTCATCTCGATAGATAAACCAACCGACTTTGCCTCCGCTAAACACCGGACCTATATGAACTGAAAACACCTTCACTGCGCTTCCCACACCAACCGACGTCCATCTTGGTGAACGTAATTTCGGCAGGGCTGCACTGCTGCTGCAGCACGTTTCATACCGGCAGGGTGTATAACGGACCCACGTCCAAACTTCCCCGCCGAAGGGGCTTATTTAGCCGATAAGCGTGATAGACTTCGTCAGGCCGATCCTGGAGATCCCCGTATCAGGGATCTCAACGCAGAGATTCGGCAACTAGTAAACGTACATAAGTGGAAGAAGTGGGAAGAGCATCTGAAGACCAGTAACGTCACCTCTGGTGTGAGTAAGCTTTGGTCAACCATGAGGTCACTGTGCAATCCGACGATGCACGACGACAGAGTCGAAATTTCTTTCGGCGACCATGTTTCGTCGGACCCGGAGCGATGCGCGAGCTATTTTAGCCGGCAGTTCAGACTGCATCCTCCTCCGCACTCAGGACAGCGACAGGAGGCCTCCTGATGTCGCCCGAACATCACCTCCACAACGAGGCACAAATGCTCCCCATAAAGGAGCACAACATAATGCTCTGCAAGCAGTTCCTGATCGGGAGCCACAGAAGTGGCCACCCAAACAGACAGCTGCTAGCAGAGGAGCCCTCGCCTAGGCACGTCAGGAGGCATCTATATGAACTGACGGACGAAGTCCAGAGGTTCATCAAGTAACCTCTGGACCCGTCAGCTTACCGACTGGCCCTGAACGGCATTCACAGGGAGTCAGTCTCGAGTTATGTAGACCCTAGACCTGTGAATGCCGTTCTAGGCATACCGCCACCGGACATAGACGAGACGGAGCTTCATCTGCCTCGGGAGACACGAACGACAATAGCCCAACTCCGCTCTGGCTACTGCAAGAGGTTAAACTCCTACCTGAGTAGATTGAATGAGGATGTGCCAAATGAGTGTCCGGCATGCGGAGAGATCCCACATGACTCGAAACATCTCTTCGCATGCCCGGAAAACCCGACAACCCTAACGGCTTTGTCCTTGTGGACCGACCCGATAGAAGCTGCACGCTTCCTAGGGCTGCCGTTAGTGGAACTTGACGACAACGACTGAAATACCAACCGATCTGGGCGGGGTTGTTGTAGCCGCTACAACAACAACTACCTCTGGTGGTTGAGGGAGCTTTGAAATATACTAGTTAAACAATAGCGGGGATTGTTGTTGTTGTTGTAGCGGCACTACTAAGCCCCGCCTATTTCGGGTCAACATTTAATCATTGTCGTCAAGCTAAACTAACGGGAGGCCCAGGAAACGAGCTGTTTCAATGGGGTCGAACCATAGGGAGAGGGGTGTCAGTTGAATCGGATTGAGCTGGCATGTGAAGAGGTAGTTGGTGTCGTGAGGGGATTCTCCACATGCTGGGCACTCATTGGGGATATTGAGCCAGGGTAACGCGGGTCTCTCTTGGCAATTGAAGCTCAGTCTCTTCTACTGGTGGTGATTGGGCTCCGATTACGGAATTCATCATAGGTCGAGAGTCAAGGTAGGTGGTGACTGACTCTCTATGGATGTCGTTAATAGCTCGTCTTTATGTCGTCGGGTCCAGTGGTTGGTCTACGTATTGCTGGACTGCGTCCTGACGTGCCTGAGCGGAGGATCCTCCTGTATCATAGGACTCTTTGGGTGTTGGCTTCTGTGGCACCCCACCAGATATTGCTTACAAATCATTTTGTTGTGTTCCCTTACGGGGAGCACTTGGGCCTCGCTGTGTAGGTGGTGCTCAGGCGTCATCAGAAGGCACCCAGTCGCTGTCCGGAGTGCGGCGTTCTGACAAGTCTGTAGCTTCATCCACTGCGAACAACTAGTCCCCGGCGTCCAAACTGGCGCAGCATAGTTTAGAACGGGCCGGCCAGTTGCTTTGTATGCTTCCAGCAACGTTTCTTTGTCCTTGCCTCAAGTGCTGCCGGCGAGCGACTTGAGGACCTAGTTGCGGCTCTGTATTTTATTGACAACTGCGGTTGTGTGCGTGGAGTAGGAGAGCAGGCTATGAAGGTGACCCCTAAAATTTTCATGTTGTTTACAGTCGGTATTGATGTGCCATCAACGTGTATACCTAATTCTAGCCTGACCTTCGTCCAGGTGGTGAAGAGGGTTGATTTCGTTGGGGAGAGTGTTAGGCTCCTTGCAGTGAATAAGCGAGAAACGCTGGAGAGATAGGCGTTTACTTTTGAGCAGAGGTCATCAGTTCCATTCCCGGACGCCAAAATCGAGCAATCGTCAGCGTATGAGATCAGGGAAACACCCTAAGGTCGCTGGGGAAGCTTCGAGATGTAGAAGTGAAATAATAAGGTTGAGAGAACACCACCTTGTGGATACCCTTGTTTAATTCTTTTTGGTTTCGAGGTTTGATCTCTGAAGATTACTTGCGACTGTCGACCACTCATATAATTTGCCGACAATCGATTCAGTCCCTGTGGGAGGAGGAGGCCTCAATGTCTTCTAGCAGCGTGGAATGGCACACGGTGTGAAACGCCTTTGGCAAGTCCAGCGCTGATGAAATGTATATTTTAATATATAACAAGTATTTTGTCTTTTGTTTCATTGGAATATTCCTACTGGTTCCAGCGATATGGGCAAATAAAGTCAGGACATGCAACAGTGGATTTTTGTTTTTGTTGTTGTCCTGATAAATGTAAAACAAAATAATATAATTTATAATAATATACTTGTAGAGTAACAACGAATACACATTTTGGTTTTTATTTCATTGAAATATTCTACCTGGTTCAAAAGATATGTGCAAAAAGGTCGCGCAAGGTATGGGTACGTAGGTAGCAAATACACTGGTATAACTGGTTTTTGTATTTTATATGCAGCTGCAA